>NC_091571.1:39986977-40006977 GCF_042767895.1 Penaeus vannamei
CATGGGCTCATCTGGCCTCGCTCACGCGGTGGTGAGGAAGGGCCTACTTGAATGGAGGGAAAGGAGGGAACGAATAGAGAAGGGAGGGAACAAAGAGGGAACGTGGGGGCAGATAGGGAACAGGAAGGGCAGGGAGGGAATTGAAGGGGAAGGGAGGGAAGAGGTGGAGAGCAGTGAAATGCTAGGTGAGAAGCGAACAGCCTCTCAACAAGGAGAGGAAAAGAGGGAACAGGGAGATATGGAGATAACCTGGTAACCTGCAGGTGTGATGGGCGCTGTACTGAAACGTGACGCACAGATGTGTTGGCGCAGGTGAAGCGACACCCTGACCACCTGCTCATCCAAGGCACGTGCGCTTCCTGGTCTCGGAGGAAAAGAGGGAGAGGAAAGGAGAGAAAAAAAAACAAGCGGGTGACGTTTTTCTTGTCAAAGAAAAAAAGAAACAAAAGGGGGAAAAGGAAAATAGACGAAGAAAGAACTCTTGAATGCCCGTTTAGAAAGCTCCATAAATCCACGAGTTGAGATAAATGGTACAGTTATGTAAATCCCGTGGCATTGCTGGGCAAGCCGGGCGGGGGAGAGCGGACGAGGCGGCGGCGAAACCACACACCGCGCGCAGATGCATACGCAGAGGGAAAGGAGACAGACAGACACTGAGAGAGACGGGCAGGCAGACACTGAGAGAGACAGGCAGGCAGACACTGAGAGAGACGGGCAGGCAGGCAGGCAGACACTGGGGCAGAGAGACAGGCAGGCAGACACTGAGAGAGACGGGCAGGCAGACACTGAGAGAGACAGGCAGGCAGACACTGAGAGAGACGGGCAGGCAAGCAGGCAGACACTGGGGCAGAGAGACAGGCAGGCAGGCAGACACTGAGACAGACGGGCAGACACTGAGAGAGACAGGCAGGCAGACACTGAGACAGACGGGCATACACTGAGAGAGACAGGCAGGCAGACACTGGGGCAGAGAGACAGGCAGGCAGGCAGACACTGAGACAGACGGGCAGACACTGAGAGAGACAGGCAGGCAGACACTGAGACAGACGGGCATACACTGAGAGAGACAGGCAGGCAGACACTGAGACAGACGGGCAGGCAGGCAGACACTGAGAGAGACAGGCAGGCAGACACTGAGAGAGACGGGCAGGCAGGCAGGCAGACACTGGGGCAGAGAGACAGGCTGGCAGACACTGGGGCAGAGAGACAGGCTGGCAGACACTGGGGCAGAGAGACAGGCAGGCAGACACTGAGACAGACGGGCAGGCAGGCAGACACTGAGACAGACGGGCAGGCAGGCAGACACTGAGACAGACGGGCAGGCAGGCAGACACTGAGACAGACGGGCAGGCAGGCAGACACTGGGGCAGAGAGACAGGCTGGCAGACACTGAGACAGTGAGACAGGCAGGCAGACACTGAGACAGACGGGCAGGCAGGCAGGCAGACACTGAGACAGACGGGCAGGCAGGCAGGCAGACACTGAGACAGACGGGCAGGCAGGCAGGCAGACACTGAGACAGACGGGCAGGCAGGCAGGCAGACACTGAGACAGACGGGCAGGCAGACACTGAGACAGACGGGCAGGCAGGCAGGCAGACACTGAGACAGACGGGCAGGCAGGAAAAGAGTGATTGATCTTCTATCCCGTTGTCTCGAGTCCCACGGCCTCGCATTCTCTCGAGGGCGGCCCGCTGACGGCGCGGAGCAATAGTTGCGGAGAAGGATGGCGCTTGCGCCCGGGGCGGGAATGGGCCGTGAAGGCCGGTGGGAGGGTTATCAGAAGCAACACAATACGCACATTAAGGCGGGATGACGCCAGGCCTCCGGCACGTCGCTTGTGTCCCCGCCTCTCCTCCCTCTCCCACTTCTGCCGCCACGAGGAAGAATAGGGTGAAGCAAACCAATGTAGTTTTAAAAGAGGTTATTTTTGTTGGTTATTAAAGGTTACACGTCGACACCAATTTTTTTTTTTTTTTTTTTTTTTTTTTTTTTTTTTGTCAAAGTCATGATCATCTCAGTGATTCTTTGGTTTCTTAGTTTTAGTAGAACCATTTAAAGAATTGAGGCACGTTATGTTAACCAATCATTCATGGTGTTTCCTTTTTGCCAATAGTCCATTCCCTCCCCTGTGCCTTACCGCCCCACACAGGCCCAGACCCCCACCCCCTCCCAACCCACCCCCTTACGCATTCGTCTAGGCGCGACTTTGAGTGCCCCGTGTCTACCTATCATCCATCACGGTGTCCCGCGGTTCTCGCTGCCGTCTTTTATCATTCGGCCACTCGCGCGGTTTTCAACATCCTTTCGACAAGCAGTCTTTCATTCTCTAAATGCTTCCTTAATGTATTTCCAAAGACGTTTCGTGTCGAAAGTACGTACTAGTTCGGTCATTGTTTTAATCGGATGAATTATTATTGTTCTTGCGTTCATATTGTTGATTATTATACACAGATTTACGTACACTTCCCCTTGACCGCGTGGAGCGAACGAATAATCGTGCTTCTGATTCGCGCGGTCGTGCTGCGATGCTGATCTCGGGCCAGGCGACGCCGCTGACGCGATCTATGCTCGATATCATTTAACGCGAATGGCGGCAGTGCAGCGCATCGCAGGTGAGGGCCGTAAGGGGTTGAGTGGCCGCTGGGCCTGTGGGGCGAAGGAGAGAGGCGAGGCAGGTTGTTGGGTGGTGTCCTGTCATGTTTTAGATTCTACGCGAAGTGGGCGTTTTGTGTGCGCGAGAGTGGATCACGTTGGTCCAAGCTGCGCCCTCGGCAAGGCGCGCGACATCCTTTGTTGGATGAAAGTAGAAGTGTGGTCTTGTAATCTTTAGCTTGTGGCTTGGTTTTGATTTAGGGGAGGAGACATTTACCGTTGATTTTGCATGGCCAACCAACCCGAAATGAGGTCACGTAGGAAGATTAATCATGTTGATGTACATGTCAGAAGGGGTCCCCCGCCGCAACGAGAAAGTAGTTTTCAGCCTCACATTTGCAATAGTCATGTCGGTCTTTGTTCTTTATTTATGATGAGGGTACGAATTGGACTCACCTTATTGCGGCGTCCGTCGCCTCCCTTTGGCTGGCTTGCTTAGAAAACGTTTCATTTCGCTCGAACAGCAATTCTTCTGCAGGACTGACCTTATTTGTCGCTCTTCACAAACGTTTCGGTGCGAGTCCAGTAGATCCAGACCGGCAGGACAGCAAGTGACGTGCGTCCACTTCCCTGGTTTTGTATTCGCCGGACGACCTCGCCCACAGGACGCCACCTAGATGTAATTAGTCGTCTTAACCGAGTGGCTGCGATGAATGCCGAGTGCGAGGTTCGAGGTATTCAGAGGCCTGTCTTAATTGTGCTTGTGCCAGGGATTACTACCTGAGGGCGTATGTTGCGTAAGTCCCGAGGTGCGAAGCGGCGCGCACTTCGTAAGCTTCGTCGCGTGCTGAGGAATGCGCTGTGTGGAGTGCGGTCTCGGGTTGCGATTTTGATTTCAGAGCATGAGGCATCCTTTGAGAAGGGCCAGCGGCGGCGAGGCTCACGTCATTCGTTCATCACAAACTCTGAAACCATCAAATTAGAAAGATTACAGAAAAGAGCTTTGTGCGTATGACCTGCATAAGACTTGGCTTCGCACCCGGTGCGCTGAATCAGCCGAACACGCCTCCAACAAGACCCGGTGGAGTTGTAACTGGAAAGTTTGCCAATATCACCGAAACATTCACGAGACGTCGTGATCTGCCGGATTTCCGTCAGACCAGGAAGCTCCTCTGCGAACGTGGCGCCACGATTTTAGAATCGCGAGTGAAATAGTTACAAACAGATATTGCTCGTCTCGCTGCTTTAGCGATGGAAATGCCAGTGCACTCAAGTAGCCTTTCCACTTTGAAAGAACACCTTTGCTAAATAAACTATTACAATTAGAATTCGATATTTGCAAGGCCTGGATTCCCATCTGCCTCGTCGCTCGTATGTTCGCATGATTCAGCGACGAACGTAAGAGTATCCAGAGAACTTCTTCAAGGTTTGTCTAATAGGCACCCTGCTTGGCATAAGTCCCATTCCCTCAATCCACTTTCCTGTGAATACAAATCATGTTTATTAGAGCATATGTTTATGCCGTGGGGTATTGTTTCCTTTCTTTCCTGGATTAGCCAGAGATATTCCTCGACAGAAGAGAAGCGCTCCCGTCCCGGCGTCCCTGGCGGGTGCGGCGTCTGAGGGAATACGCAAGTCCCCCCTGGCCGGCCGGGAGCGCTGAGTCAGGCGCGTCTGGGAGGAGGAGGAACGCCCACTCTCGTTTTCTCTTGGCCGTCGGGGCGAAATTGGCCGGCCTTACTTTTCCTTTCTTTGCCGCATAATTGTTTTGAGCCGCGAGTCGAAACTCTTGATTCTGTCGTGCTCTTAAACTGCTTTTGAGTTGTCTTGGTTAATGAGACTGACCATGATTTTATCCGAAGGTCTGAGGACACCAGAGGAGGGAAGAGGACGCTGGCCGCCACGTCGCTTTTCTTTATAGTTCCTCCTCCGTCTCCTCCTTCGCCTCTTCATCGCCCTTTGCGTTCCCTTTCACCTCTTCCTTCCCCTCCTCTTTTCTCCTCTCCTATTCCTGTCTTTTTTCTTTCCCCTCCCTCTTCTTCCCTTCTTTCCTGCCCCTCTCCCTTCCCCTTACCCCTTCGCCTCCTCGTCCTCCCTCTCCCCCTCCCACTCTTTCCCCTCCTCACCCTCCCTCTTCCTCGTTCTCCCCCTCCCCCTCCCCCTTTCCTCCTGCCTCCTCCCTCCTCCCGCCTCGCCTTCCTGTGCGGAATCCCAAGCGCGGCCTCGCTCGGCCCTTACGTGACGTGGGTTCGCCCTCAGACAGCGTTAATTGCCCTCGTCCAGTTTGTGGGTTTCGACTTTCAATTAAGGGAGAAGTTAAAGCCCTTGCGAGAGGGCTCAGGGTGCTTGGCCTCCCCTTGGCTTCCCCTTCCTCAAGGTGCAGAGCCGATTCTCTCCGATAAGAGTGTGTGTGTGTGTGTGTGTGTGTGTGTGTGTGTGTGTGTGTGTGTGTGTGTGTGTGTGTGTGTGTGTGTGTGTGTGTGTGTGTGTGTGTGTGCGCGCGCGCGCGTGCGTGCGTGCTCGTAAAATGTCTTATTTTAACGCCGCGCACCTGTTGCTAATGAAGGCGAGAGTACTCCATGTCGACGACGAATGTATTTGAGTGTATGATTCTTGCGGACTGCTTGTCTGCGCGGGCGGTTGCGGTGCGGGGGCGTAGGTCTGGGGGTTGCCGGGGCGCAGGTCGAAGGTGCTCCGCCCAGAGACTAGGTGGCACCGCGGACTCTCATTGAGACCTCGCCCACCGCCCACGGCTCATGGTATAATGCTGACGGTTTTGCTGGACGCGCGCGGTTGCGCTGCCACGCAGACTGACAGGTGGTCAGGAACTCGGTGGGCTGACGGCTGAAGGCACAGAAGGTGATGGACGCAAGTGTTTTCTCTTCTCTGATGTCCAAGAGTAAGGCAGCGCCTGTGTAAAGCTCAGTTCGCCGTCTATTTCTGGAGCGTCCGGGGTCACGAGGAGGAAGAAGAGGTAATCAAGCCCTACCTGTTTACGTTCTGCTGTGTCGACTTCCGGTCGTAGAGGAGGGCTGTGCCGTGTTCGGCGGTGACGTGTTATGTGAAGTAGCGGCGGCGGACCCGAATCGGCTGCCGTGACGTGACGTGCGCGTGTTCAAGGGAGTCCTCTTTTTTCCTGCGGGGCTGATTCCTCATTACGTGTTTGACACGTTTTTTATTAATACATCTGTCGTGTGATGTGCATCACTCAAATTATTCTTGATAGCCGATAGCTATTGCTCATGGAGTCGGAGCTTCTTCCACTGACGTATTTTTCTTTTCTTTTGCACAGATCGCTCGCGAGATCGAGGTCCACCGGCACCTGCGCCACCGCCACGTCGTCCGCTTTCACCACTACTTCGAGGACGACGCCAACGTGTACATCATCCTTGAGAACTGCGCCCGAAGGGTAAGTGTCCCACACGGGGAAGAGCCCTTAGAGTGGAAAGCGGGTTCGCTGCCCAACGAAGGCGACACCCAGCCTCGAGAGACGCTTCCGTAATGCGCGCTTTAGCTCCTCTTTTGGGATTTGCGTTTGGTGTGTAGTTTTTGATCGCTGTGACCTCGGCGTCGCGTGAGGCCTAACACGTTGGTTTCTCTCTTTCCCCCTCCTTTTTCACTTATTCTCCTGTTCGTTTCTCGTTCACTTCCTTTTCAGCTTTCGAGGAAATGAGGAAGGGAACCGCGAGTTTTGCAAGATTTATTTTAGTGAGGAGCATGGTCCTCTTGGCAGAGGAGCCGTGGTGTGGGCGGCGGGCGGCGGACGGCGGGCGGGGGTGTCGAGCATTGGGCAGGGAAGGCAGTTGCTGACCTTCCCCGTTCAGGGTCATCTGGGAAGTTGAGCGTGAGGAGGAGATTTTGCAGAGGGTATGCGATCCGCCATGTATCCCCCACTTAGCGGCCGCGACCGCTCCGAGTGCCATCGTCCACGAATATCACTGAGAGGACTGCTCGACCGTGGTCGGGTCCGAGAGGTGGCGGCATCACACTTCACTGTGGCAGAGGTGCCAAGGCTCACTCACTCCAGTGGTGGCGCCCCTTCGCATGGCGCGTCCCAAGGTGAAGGGATACAGCCACTTTCACGAGCGTCCGTCGTCCGACCTGGCGGCGAAGGCATCCCGACTTCCAGCCGCGACGTTTTTTGTCGCTTCCTTCGCCTCCGCTCATGTTTTTTGCCCTCGCGACTCCACGTGGCGTTGGCCCGCGGGTCGGCCGAGAGGGCGGCGCGAACAGTTCTCTGGTACCAGTACCTTTTTATTGGATTAATGGAGACCACCTTGGAAGCGGCGAACGAGTCCAAATTACTCGGATCTCTCCACCCAGTTTCCTTTGAACTAAATTGTTTTTGGAGAGGATGTCGAGGTTTAGCATTTTACTTTATATTTTTGACCGCCTTGGTGCGATCGCGGTCTCGGACTGGTCTCTCGTCCATCAGCCTTATGACGGACGACGGGATTTTTTGTGGGTCGATGAGGCCGAGGGAGCGCGGCGGTCAGGCTGCGTCACGACCGCCCTGTGGCCGCCCACGCCCCTCCACACCCGTGCCCCTCCACGCCCGCGCTTCCAACTCTACTTTCGCCCCAAACCTCTCTCCCTCTCCTTCTTCCTTCCCTTCCCAAACCTACATCATTAAGCTTTCGTTCCGCCCCCTCCTGCCGCCCTCGTCGCCCATCTTTGCGCTCGTCGATTTGCAACGCCCTTGGCGCTTGCTTGAAGCCTGAAGCGCGCGCTCGGGCAGCGGGCGCCATGCGCTGCAGGCGCTCGCCCTCCTTTCGCCTCGGTCGTCTGGCCTTGTGAGAAACGACGACCAAGTGTGCTTCTCCCTTTCACCTCGAGTGGCTTCCTCTGATCTTCCGGTATTTCTGGTCGTTTCTCTTGGTCTTTGTGGCCAAATTAAGATCTCTTAGAGTGGTTGTGAATATAGCATCAATTTAGATTCCTGCGAACTGCTTCCCTAGGATGAGCGCAAAAATTCGCGTCATGTTTCGGATTTGGCAGCGGAGGGAATTCTGTTGGGGATAGAGGATGAAGGATTCACCGTGCGCGGGAGAACGGTTAGAATATCCACAAAACTAGGCGACAAAAATGGACCGGGCCAAGGAAAGGCTATAGAAGGAAAGGCAGTCTCAGAATAGAAGCCATATGGCAATGCGACAGCACGAAAAGGACAAAGTGAAGCGAGGCAAGGGAAGCAAGGCGAAGGGCGAAGTGAAGCGAGGCAAGGGAAGCAAGGCGAAGGGCGAAGTGAAGCGAGGCAAGGGAAGCAAGGCGAAGGGCGAAGTGAAGCGAGGCAAGGGAAGCAAGGCGAAGGGCGAAGTGAAGCGAGGCAAGGGAAGCAAGGCGAAGGGCGAAGTGAAGCGAGGCAAGGGAAGCAAGGCGAAGGGCGAAGTGAAGCGAGGCAAGGGAAGCAAGGCGAAGGGCGAAGTGAAGCGAGGCAAGGGAAGCAAGGCGAAGGGCGAAGTGAAGCGAGGCAAGGGAAGCAAGGCGAAGGGCGAAGTGAAGCGAGGCAAGGGAAGCAAGGCGAAGGGCCATTCGCTTCGACGAGCGGACGTCGGCGCAGAAGCCGGCCGGCCTACTGCCAGGGATCTCTCGCAACCCCGAGCCAGTCAGCTGTTGACTCCAGTCGATCTTGTTTACCGTTGGGATCCTGTGCGGAGGGGCAGGGATGGCGGGGGGCGGGGGGGGCGCTTATTTGCTCCTCTTCTGGCGAGGGAGAGGGAAGGGGGCATTGCGGAGTCGAAAGTGTGATTCATGGTCAGCCCTTCGATGGATCCTGCTGAATTCCTAGTGTTATTAAGCCCCGCTTTGCAGCCTGCAAGAAAAGCTGCCGGACTAAGGGCTCCGAGGACGTGCGCCCCTCGCGTCCTACGGGAGGCCACGCCGCCCGGCCTCGCAGCAACCCGGTGCACATGACACACACACACACACACACACACACACACACACACACACACACACACACACACACACACACACACACACACACACACACACACACACACACCACAGATAAGCAAACAAACTCCCACACTCATACCTCTTCTACACAAGCAAGCAGTCAGGCTGTATGCGTGAGAGCGCCCCCCCACCCCACCCCCGCCACTTCCTCCCCTGCGCCATCCGATCGGCGGCGCTGGCGACCGCAGGACAACGCGAACCTCCTGCGCCTGCTGAGCCTCCCGATTGGCGCCAGCGCGCGTGCTTGTTTGAGGCGAACTTGTGCTTGCGGCCAGCTTCGAGATGGTATTTATTCGACACGTGTTTGCGTGCTGTCATTATGGCTGCATGTGGGAAGCCTTGGCGAGGAAGAGGCAGGCATGCGGACGCCTTGAGGACATCTGGCCGAGGATCCTGTTGCTAGGATTAGCGGGCGAGGTCACGGCGAGGCGAATGATCGGCGTGGGAGCCGCGTCGCCGCTTGGTCGGGCTGGACCTTCTTGCGAGGCGCGTCCGGTGCGCTCGGCCGAATAGCTGCTGGTGCTCAGGGATCCTCTCACGCTTCGGGAGTGTTGTTTCGCTTCAATTAAGCCCCTCCCCCCGATTGTCCTCGTATCTGGTTTGAGTGAGAGATGGGGTTCGAGTGCGCTCCGTGATCGTATACTGTGGCAGCGAGAGTTTGCAGTTAAGTGTTAAAGGAATGTGGTGTGCAGATGGGGTGTTCTCTTCCCGAGTTGGCCTCCTGACATGTAGAATTTTTTCGTAAGACGAAGCCAGTTATTCATACGCGGCGTAGCTGACGAGCCGGATGTTGACGTGAAAGGGGGATGAAAAATGGAGGGGGGGGGGCGGAGGGCGTACAGGGAAGATTTGTTAAACAGACTTCTACATTGTTTAACCTTCCGCATTTGCATAGTGATGAGAAATGAGACGGCGGAGTGACGACGTCGGTGTTTGAGAGAGTGCGGTAATGAACTCACGCGAAGGCGACCGTCACGCCACTGGCAGAGAGGCAGGAAGAGAGAGATCCTTACGCAGAAAAGGGCTGAAGGAAGTTATGGTAATCGCCTTCCTTCAGAAGGGATATTGACGCAGATTTTTTTTTTAATTTCAAATGGACACGTTTAGCCGAAGGAAGCTCGAGCTCCCCTAAATATTTGTTTTTCCTCACCGAAGGAAAACAATCAGTGTAAATCCCACAAGATGTTTTCCTTTTTTAAACATTACCTATGTTGATAATCCGTATTGTTGACTTTTTGAGGGCACCTAAATGTGTGATGATGCGGAGCCATGTGACCCACGAAGAGGGCTTCTGCTCGCATTGCCTTCCTAAAGGCTATAGTCTGGTAGTATTCATTCAACTTCCATTTTCACATTTTGTTCTCATGATAAAAAGAAACCTGGCCGAAGGCACCATTTGGGAATATGAATATAAGGGCATGAAAAGGAGACGAAATCACGCCCCGACGACTGGGCATCACATCACGGCCTGAACGATGGCAGGAATGTTGCCAACTTTTCACCTCAGAAATTACATTTTTCACCCTTCAGTTTAGTTTGTGTCAAGTGGTGTCGCACAGCACACTACTGTGTGCGTTGTCGAGTATGCATTATTTTCTTCTGTGTTTGTGCGGCCGCGTTCGCTTGCACTAACGGGATGGGCGGGAGTAAAGGCTGTGCAGAAGCCCTTGTCAGCGTAACAGTAATGGATCCCGGCCTCGCAGAGAGTGCTTGGGCCACCGAACGGCGACCGCGCCTCTGCTGTTCAGTGCAGGAGTGCAAGTTCCGCGCATTCTCCATTCCCCTGCTGACGCTGCAACTGATAACGCAGCTGAAAACTTCCCACGTTTATGGTCAGTAGCTGGCAATAATATATTGCGTTGCAATCACGGACAGCAGCCTCTTGAACTGCGCTTCTGTGGCGGATTTCAGGTTAGAGTGCCTCTGCCACAAGCGCCGTCTGTTCGAGGGACGGCTGCGCCTCGCCGGATGTGTCAAGTGCCGCTGCCCACGTGGCTTCCGGAGACCGCTGACCCTGCCCCTGGGCCAGCGCTGCCGCAGGTGCGGACAGACAGGCACAGACGGAGAGGGGCATCTCTTGGAGTGGGCGAGTCGCCGGCTGAATGGCTGTGTGTCGAGGAACGGCCTCGAGATGCACAAGAGCGTAGCTGTGTTGCATCACATTGTGAGGGATGATTGTATAGCGAGAGCGCCACATCTCCGGAGGCAGATTTTCAATTAACCTGGTCAAAAGACGTGTGCACACCTCAAGAGAAAGTAATTTACTCTGAGGGTCTTCACGTGCTCTTACGTTGGCCCGCCTCCTTTGTGAGTTTTCCCATCCACCCGCCACCGCCTCTTCCCTCCCCCTCCTCTTCCTCTCTCTCTCCTCTCTTCCGCCCTACCTTCCCACCCCCGGCAACACGCGTTTCCCCTTCCCGTGAGAGGAGAAACGTTTCACAGGTGACCTGCTTAGAAAACGTTTGATTGCGAGGCCGCTCTTGCCCCGCCAGCCAGCCAAGTCTCTCCCGCGGAGTAGCTGCTGCCTCGTGTATGGTCCTTGCAGTCCTTGCAGACGTCCTCGGGGACATGCAAAGACTGCATGCCGGCGCAGAAGGCGACGGGGGCAGCACTTGTCTTCAAATCTATTGTTGACTCGGAGTGAATGCTAGATGGCAGTGCTCGTCTTCGCCGGGGACGGGACAGGGAGGGAGGGAGGGGGAGATACATAGAAGGACAAAACTCTGTCTTTGATCAATTTCTTGTGTTTTTCACTATTCTATTTTCGATTTTTAAAAATCGTGATGTACTCTCTTTGTACTGTTTATTTACGATAACACTCTCTCTCTCTCTCTCTCTCTCTCTCTCTCTCTCTCTCTCTCTCTCTCTCTCTCTCTCTCTCTCTCTCTCTCTCTCTCTCTCTCTCTCTCTCTCTCTCGCTCTCGCTCTCGCTCTCTCCTTTCACAGGGTAATGGGGGGGGGGGGCGAGAAGGGCGCAGGAGGGATCAGGTTACGAAGGCTCAGATTTTGCCTCTGTCGTGCGGGAAGGGAAAGGCGAGGCATTTAAGACGCGGCTCAAGCAGTCGAGGGAAACGAGCAGGTCGAAAGCGAATCTCGTGCTGAGCATGTTGCTGCGTTGCCTCTCGGGAACCGCCGCCGCCGCCTGCGCTGGCTCCCTCGCGCACCACGAAGCTTTTTCTACACGCACTCGCACTCACTGCCTCTCCCACACATACACACACAAACTCACACTCACTTACAAACATACATACGTACATGCATACATGCGTACGTATGTACGTACATGCATACATGCGTACGTATGTACGTACATGCATACATGCGTACGTATGTACGTACATGCATACATGCGTACGTATGTACGTACATGCATACATGCGTACGTATGTACGTACATGCATACATGCGTACGTATGTACGTACATGCATACATGCGTACGTATGTACGTACATGCATACATGCGTACGTATGTACGTACATGCATACATGCGTACGTATGTACGTACATGCATACATGCGTACGTATGTACGTACATGCATACATGCGTACGTATGTACGTACATGCATACATGCGTACGTATGTACGTACATGCATACATGCTTACGTATGTACGTACATGCATACATGCGTACGTACGTACATGCATACATGCGTACGTACGTACATGCATACATGCGTGCGTATGTACGTACATGCATACATGAGTACGTAGGTACATGCATACATGCGTACGTAGGTACATGCATACATGCGTACATACGTACATGCTTACATGTGTACGTACGTACATGCATACATGCGTACTTATGCACATGCACATGCATATGTAATGCGTATGTATGCACATGCGTACGTAATGCGTGTACATACGCATGTACGTACATGCATACGTACGTACATACTTTCATGCATACGTACATACATGCATACATAATACAATCTTTGCTTCTGCATATAGCACCCGTGGCTGAATTGCACACAAAGACAGTCTGTCCGATTATTCACTTCAGCAGGAACTACTCGAGAGCCCTCCTCACGTCCGTCCCTCTGCTGCTCGTTCACGCATTGGTCTACTTTTCTCATATCCAATTAACTTGTCCTGATCCACTATAGCATCATCATCGGTCTGCCCTTGAGCCCCCCCACCCACCCACCCACCCACCCCACCCTTTCGTATCCGCGAGAAGCGGATCGCGTCCCCACGCCATCTGCCACAGCCTCCCTCCCCTTCCGCCTCTCCCGGGTTCCGGCGCGGCTAATTTTAGTTTCCGTGATGGTGTGGGAGCGGGTATTGTCCTGGCGCGGGCGGGGAGGCGGCGCGGGTCGTGGCCGAGCCGCCCTTCGCTGGGAACGCGTCTGCCTCCCTCGCCCTTTCGCGGCGCAAACACGAGCATCCTTTGGGGTGGAAAGACGGAGGAAACAGTGGCCGTGAGACGAAGAAGAGCACAGTAGCTTCCGCTTTTTTATATCCCTCTTAAGGCAGAAGTGAAGGCGCTTCGGGCCGGTCTATAAGGGCAGACCGGAGACCGAGACGATTCTGAGCCGAGGAAGGCGTGGACTGCGAGAGGCAGGAATGATCCGCCCGATGAGCATGAAGTGCTTGAAGCGCGAGGTTGAAACGCGGGAGGAAGAAAACGCCCGAATGCACGGCGTCCTTGTAGGCGGAGCGACAGAAGCGCCGCCGTAAAGGAGAATGGACTGTTGGGGAGGAATGGCGCTGAGAGGCTTTGTGACAGAATGCGGAAGAATGCGAAATATGACGCGCCGGAATCAGGAAGAGGGGGAAACGCACGCTAGAGTGAGCAAGGGCGGAGGGCAGAGGGGTAAGAAGTTGACACAGACACGTGAGTAAATCTGCTGGGTAGATTACCTGAGCAGATGACGCGCGGTGGGAGTGCACGGCGAACCAAAATCGCGAAAGAATTGTGATGGATGAATTGATTGAATCAGCAGAGAGGAATTGAATAGGTCATAGGAATGTGCTTCCGGGGAAGGTAAAGCTCTTAAAAGATCATCCAAGATGTGATGAACAGGAACAGCCCGCTCTCGCCAGGACGTCGTTCAGGCTTTTCCTCCGCTGCCCAGCTTTCCTCACCAGCGCCAGAGTGCGGATTCCCCGACTCGCCGTGCAGGGCAGCGCCCCCCCCCCCCTCGCTCCCACTACCCCCCTGGTTCTCCTGGAATCCGCGCCACGGCCCCATTAATCATAATCGCGGGTCAGTAGAAGTCTGAAAAGGTATCAGCGGCGCTGCCTCAGGCCCTGGCAGTGGGCGGGGCGCCGTCGCCGCAGGACATAAGATCGCAATGGACCTGCGCGCCAATGGCGGTCTTGATGTGCGGGAGTAGAAAAGCGGATTGGGCTGGGTTGATTGGGATTGGTGGCAGGCCAGACTGATTGGGATTGGTGGCAGGCGGGCTGCGGTGATTTGATTGGGAGTTGTGGAAGCGAGATTGATCGTTACCTCCGTTCACGCAGACGTGGGTTTGGCGAGCGATGCCAGTCTCGAGCGGACGTGGTGCGCCTTCCCTGGGTACTTTTCTTAGTCAACAATCTCTTGTTGGAAATGTTTTCATTTGTTCCCTTCCTGACAATGCTGGCATCTTTGTCCTGCTGTGCGAACTGTATATTTCGCAAATAAAAATTAGTTCCGAGTACCTCTTCACCGCATGTTGTTGTTCATCATTATTATTAATCATCACTATCCATCATCATCAGCATCATCACCACCACCACCATCATCATCACGATCATCCATCATCACCACCATTATCGTCATCAACATTATCATTATTCATCATTTATTGTTAATATTGTCAGTTATTATTATCATTATTGTAGCTAGTATTATTGATGTGTGTGTATCCGTTTGCGTGCGTGTGTATGCGTGTGTGCGGATGCAGTATGTGTACGCATGCACGTATTTTGTGCGCGTGAAGTCTGCGGCGGCGGTCCCGTCGGCGCGTCCAGCGGCGCACGAAGGCTGTGCTTCTCTTTGTCGAGGGCTGTTGATCAAACTTTAGTTTACATCCCTGAAGGGCTGTGCCAATATACTTATATTTTCCATACATCTAGTTGGGAAAAGAGTAAAAATCTATCACATATCAAACCGAATACAAGACCAGTGTCTAATAAAATACACTATGAGGCGGGTTATACATTAATGATAGTGAAAGTTTTGCCATCATTAAATACTTGAACACCAAGATATTCAGCTCCTGTTTTGTCATGTTTGTTGTGGATTACTTTCGATGGAACAGAATTCGCGATGTAGCTGCCCAGTCTGAGAGCGAGACCGGTGTGTCCGCGCCGTGAAGGCGCGGCAATTGGCCTGGTTAAGCGCACTTCGATTGCTGCGTCAAGCTACTTCGCCGCCGGCAGGTCCCGACCGCCCGGGGCTATGCCTGCTGTCCTCTGCAAACCACCCTCTCCCCCCAGTTCCACTCCCACCCAACAGCAAAACGTCTCCCTTCTCACCCCTTCGCTCGCACCCGCCCGCATCCGCCCGCACCAGCTCCCCTTCCCCTTCCCCCCTCACTCCCCTCCCCTTCCAAACCCAATGACTAGGAAAGGCGGCAATCTCGTGACGGGGACGGGATGGGGCTGCCGCTCGTGCCCCCGCTCCTGCCCCGTCTTTCCTTGCCCTCGACAGCCCTACCTTCGTGCTCGCCTTTCCACCGTCTCCCTCGCTTCGCTTTTGCTTTGGCCTCATTTCCCTTTCCTTGGCCTTCACTTGGCCCTCGTCACCCTGCAGCGCTATTCCCCCAATGTGTACAAAACGCCGCAGGCTTTCGAATTTTAGGCCTTTGAACTTGGGCTATTAGAATTTCGTCCAATTGGACTCGTGTGGACTGGCAGTTGAAGTCCAGCCATGGGTCGCTGCGCGCATGCGCTGAGCAGCTTTCCGACGTTCAGCCATGTGGCCTCTGCTACGTGTACTCGGGGCTGGAGTCGGCGAGAACATTTCTAATTGTTTCCTCCTGCTGATGAGATGCCTTGGAGCCCTAACCAACTGTAGGTTCCACACAGACGAGGCGCAAAAGGTCTGAGTAGGCCTGAGAGCCACGGCCTCCCTGCTGTCGTAATCGTGCCAGTCCGCTCGTCCTCGGAGACAATATCGGCCTCGCCAGAAAACGGCCGGGGCCACAGATTGCCGTCACGGGTCATGTAGATGTGGACTGTATGGGCTGCGAGCATAAGGGCGAGGATCCCTGTTGTGTAAAGGATCCCTGTTTACGTGGGGTGTAGCAGATAAAATTAGCCGGAAGGTGTTAGGTGTTTGTTGAGAGAGAGACAGTGAGTGGATGTGTAGGAGAGTGAGTGGGTGAGTGTATGGGTAAGTGGATAGGTAGGTGAGTGAGGAGTGAGTGAGTGGGGTTGTATGACACCCATACAACCCCACTCACTCACTCCTTCATTTGTGCGTGTGGGCGCGAGCGTCTGCTTCCTCTTAGGCGCGTCCATCTGCAAATGCATTAGCTGGGAAGGTTGTGTGTGTACATTCAAGTGACCTGTGCCTGCTTATCCGTCTCTGGGAGACACGGGTTTTGCTGTTCATCTTGCCAGTGAGCCGAGTGCAATGCACGCTTGCTCGTATTCCTCACGAACATCGATGACACAGCGTCGTGGGCGGCGAATGGCTAGCATGGCACTGACAGTGGGCGTCACGCCCTTCGTGGAAGAGTGCGGGGCTTGGGTTTCTGCCACTCCGCTTGAAGCGCGCTCTCCAGCGGTTGTCCCTGGCTCGAGAATTCAGTCTTACGACTGAGCGGAGGAGAGCGCCGAGGTTCAAGTGAGATGAAAGGCCGAATTCCTCGAGAGGCGAAGGTGCTGGCGATGAAGGGGAAGCCAGGCAAGGTGAGCTCGCAGGTGGCGGGGCGGCGCAGGTGTGCGACTCTACGTGAGTGGGCAGAGTCGACTGGCGGAGAGGGGGGAGGGCAGTGATGCCCGGGGGCTTCCTCGGGGCATGGGAGACCGTGCGCGCCAGTCGGCTTAACTCTGCGGTTTCTCCTCGCACGTTTTCGTTCCCGGCGGAGGGTGGGGCGGGCCTCGGCTTTGTTGTCATGAGTTTCAGCCTATGATTCAGCCTGCTGAAAACGGAAGTTAATTTCATCGTTTTTCTTTTATGTTTTGACTGAGAAAGCCGTGTGTGTCAGTTCCTTGCGCGACTGTGCTGTGGGCGCCCTTATCCCTTGACCTTCGTAAATGAGGCGGGAAGGCCTCTAGGGTTCAAGAATTCGGTGACGGGAAAGTGAAAGGCGGCCCAGGGCGGCCCAGGGCGGTGGCGGATCGCTCCGGAGGAGGGGGGGGGGGTGCTCGCCGCCCCTGCGCTCAGGCGGAGATACGGACAACAGCGGGAACGCCTCGGGGACACGCTCTCTCTCTCTCTCTCTCTCTCTCTCTCTCTCTCTCTCTCTCTCTCTCTCTCTCTCTCTCTCTCTCTCTCTCTCTCTCTCTCACACACACACACACACACACACACACACACACACACACACACACACACACACACACACACACACACACACACACACACACACACACACACATTTACATATAGACCTAGGCTACATGCACACATATAGGCCCACACATATAGGCCCAAGGCCGTCAGCGAGGTTTAAAATCAGCTGATTGATGCCATGCATTCGTGGTGCGGCCGTCGCGAGGGCAGCGACACAGAGGAGCCCGAGTCGAGGGCCGGAAGCTCAAGACGAAGGCCAGTCAGTAGTCCTGGCGAGTTCACATGACCTGGCCTGCCGCCGTGCCCGCGCTGCCTCGGGCACGTGCTCGCCCGCTGGTCCCGGGAGGACCACGCCCAAGAGGCCGACGCAACGTTAGGAACTTTTTTTCTCGCAGCCTGATTGCGAGGATGCCTGCGCTGCTGCGCTCCTTGCGGTGTCCGCGGCGACAAGCCTTGGCTCAGGAAGGGAACGGCTGGGGCTGGGTTGTGGCGCGGAGCCTCGAGAAGGACCAGAGCTGCTTTCTCGGCCCGCGCACGACCGCCCCTGGGAATGACACCGTGTGGGGACGGCGGGCCACGAATTACTACTCCTTTCACGGCATCATCGCATGATGTGCATGACGGCTGCCGGCGGGAGGGGAGCGCCTGCGACCAGCTACGCTCTGCGCAGGCGTGCGGTCGCGGTGGGAGGCCGGCCTGCGACGCAAGACACCGCGAAAAGGGGAGGGACGGAGCGAGAAAGATTTCGAAATTTGGCAGCGATGTGGATGTTGGGAATTAGATATTTCATTTGTATGGTTGAGATCTAAAGCGGTCCACTCGGAGCAGCCAGCGCCTCATGGCGGGGGAGACCAGGTCATTCGTGGCGACGGGAAGGGCTTGGCGTGGCGTAGCTTTTCGATTCCACAAATCCAGCGATGCGCGAGTTATCTGCGACAGGGATCCGTGTGTCTCCGGCCCGCCTCCCTGGGCTCTGGCCGCCCGCCCTCTGCCCTTCCCCGCCGTCTCGCCTCCTGCTGGTGTCCGCCAGCTCTTAGGCCAGGATGCCTCATGGCGGAGTCATGTCGAGTGAGGTGGCATGGCTGTTGGCCAGCAGGAATGCCCGTTGTCTTCCTATGCTACAGCTGGGGCATGATAAATCACGTCTCATTTAGATTTAAGAAATATTTCTTTATATATCCGTTTACAGATTAGGCTGTAATTCTTTAGCACACGCCAAGTGACAGAGAGCGAGTTGAGATTGAATTGCGTCCTTGGATATACTGTTTTGCTATTTTGGATATACTATGTTTCTTAGGCGCCACACACACACACACACACACACACACACACACACACACACACACACACACACACACTCACACACACACACACACACACACACACACACACACACACTCTCTCTCTCTCTCTCTCTCTCTCTCTCTCTCTCTCTCTCTCTCTCTCTCTCTCTCTCTCCTTATTCTCTCTTTACTCTCTCTTTAATCACGTCTCTCTCTCTGTCTCTCTTTCTCTCTTTACTCTCTCTCTCTCTCTTTACTCTCTCTCTCTCTCTTTAATCCCTTTCTCTCTCTCTGTCTCTCTTTCTCTCTTTACTCTCTCTTTCTATCTTTACTCTCTCTTTCTATCTTTACTCTCTGTCTCTCTCTCTCTTTACTCTCTTTCTCTCTCTTTATATCCACTCTCTCTCTCTCTCTTTCTATCTTTACTCTCTCTCTCTTTCTCTTTCTATCTTTACTCTCTCTCTTTCTCTTTCTCTCTTTACTCTCTCTCTCTCTCTTTCCCTCTTTACTCTCTCTCTCTTTCTTTCCCTCTTTACTATCTCTCTCTCTCTCTTTCTATCTTTACTCTCTCTCTTTCTCTCTTTACTCTCTCTTTCTCTCTTTACTCTCTCTCTCTTTCTCTCTTTGCTCTCTCTCTCTCTTTCCCTCTTTACTCTCTCTCTCTCTCTCTTTCTATCTTTTCTCTCTCTCTCTTTCTATTTTTACTCTCTCTCTTTTTCTCTCTTTTCTCTCTCTTTCTGTTTTCTCTCTCTCTCTCTCTCTGCTCTCTTTCTCTCACTTTCTATCTTTACTCACTCTCTCTCTATCTTTACTCTCTAGATCTCTATCTTTACTCTCTCTCTCTCTTTCTCCCTTTACTCTCTCTTTCTCTTTCTATCTTTACTCTCTCTCTTTCTCTTTCTATCTTTACTCTCTCTCTTTCCCCCTTTACTCTCTCTCTCTCTCTTTCTCTCTTTACTCTCTCTCTCCCTTTCTTTCTTTCTTTCTTTACTCTCTCTCTCTCTTTCTTTCTTTCTTTCTCTCTTTACTCTCTCTCTCTCTCTTTCTCTCTTTACTCTCTCTCTCTTTCTCTCTTTACTCTCTCTCTCTTTCTCTCGCTCACTCACTCACTCACTCGCTCTCACTCACTCACTCGCTCTCACTCACTCACTCGCTCTCACTCACTCACTCGCTCTCACTCACTCACTCACTCGCTCTCACTCGCTCACTCACTCACTCACTCGCTCTCACTCACTCACTCGCTCTCACTCACTCACTCGCTCTCACTCACTCACTCGCTCTCACTCACTCACTCGCTCTCACTCACTCACTCACTCGCTCTCACTCACTCACTCGCTCTCACTCACTCGCTCACTCGCTCTCACTCGCTCACTCGCTCTCACTCGCTCACTCGATCTCACTCACTCACTCACTTACTCACTCGCTCTCACTCACTCACTCACTCACTCGCTCTCACTCACTCACTCTCACTCACTCACTCGCTCTCACTCACTCACTCACTCGCTCTCACTCACTCACTCGCTCTCACTCACTCACTCACTCGCTCTCACTCACTCACTCACTCGCTCTCACTCACTCACTCGCTCTCACTCACTCACTCACTCGCTCTCACTCACTCACTCACTCGCTCTCACTCACTCACTCGCTCTCACTCACTCACTCACTCGCTCTCACTCACTCACTCACTCGCTCTCACTCAC
>NC_091571.1:40024477-40031977 GCF_042767895.1 Penaeus vannamei
ATGCCAGATGGTAAGTAGGGAGAGTAAAGTTGTAGGTATTTTTTTTCACTTCAGCTTTAGACATGAAAAACTGCAGTGATTATTCTTTTTAATCCTAATTATGTCCTTTCTCTTTTTAGATATCAGTAGCAATCCCCCGGTTCAAAGTTACACACCATTGTTTATTTCAAAATGGATCGACTATTCAAACAAGTATGGGTTTGGTTACCAACTGTCGGACCACTCTGTTGGCGTCTTCTTCAATGATCTCACTAGGATTAGCATTAGTACAGACAAGAGGTAAGGATATAATCCAATGATGTGAGGTAGGAAAGTGTAATCAGCACTGACAGTGAAACAAAATAAGGTAAACTGACTATAATTATAAACATGCATTTGATTGTTTTAATTTATTTTTCAGTCGTGTTGAGTTCACAGACTCAGCAGGTAGATTGACTGTTCAGCAAGCTGGAGCTTTGCCAGCGTGGCTACAGGAACGCTATCAGCTTTTGCGTTATTTTGCAACTTATATGGAAGAGAATCTTACTGAAGCTGGTGATGCTCGTTCTGCAAGAGCAGCAACTTCTAGAGCCTCGGTTATCCCACATGTGCGCCGTTGGGATCGAACACCAAAGTCCATCATTATGCAGCTCAGCAATGGAACCTTCCAGGTGAGAGAGATCTACCACTACTTTACAGGATGAAATTGTTATTTTGGATAATTCAATGTCTGCACAGTCCCTTCTACTTCCAGGTTCATTTCTCTGTGTTACCAGGGTATGAACTGCCAGTCTCACATCATGTATTTGAAACACATACCTGATACACATATTGGCAAGGGCTTCTTGTACAATAGTCAAAACAGGTGGTTCACACATGTATACTGTAGAATGGTGGTGGGACTGTACCATTATCACCAAAGAAATATAATTTTTATGCTTTAAAAAGAAAGATACATATTAATGATTTAGTTATCAATATTTTTTGTATCTTACAATTTTTACACTTTAAAAAGAAAGATGCATTTTTATAATTTGGTTGTAGTTATCTACATTTCCTGTCTTTTTCAGATTAACTTCTTCAAGGACCATACCAAAATTGTAATTGCTGGTGATCGCACAGATGTCAGTGTAATGTTCATCAGCAGTGACAGGCAGTCCTTCACGTATCGTCTTACCCAGATTGCAGAGCTTGGCTGTGATGCAATGGTGCGAGAGCGTTTAGTGTATGCACTCTCATGCCTTAGGCAGTATGCAGAATTGGATGGAGAAGAGGTTTGAAGAACAGCAAAGACTAGTTCTAGAGATATTTTTGAATATTTGTTGGAAACTAGAGTGAATTAAATTCTCATGGACCACATTGGAAGAGTATCATGTTCCAAGGACTGCATCTTGGAAGTACAGAGTGACACTGCGTTACTGGTGATGGTATTGGAAAAAATGGGCAAGTTTTGTTAGGTTTCGAAGAGAAATACATTTCCATCAGACTTGTGTATTGGAGATGCAGTTGGCCATAATAGTGGCATTATTAGATGTATATGTTACTGGTGGTATGTAATGATAGGTATTGACCCTAGCATTATGTACTGAGAAACTGGAATGATTAGCAGGGAAGAGCCTTTATGTGAGATCTACAGGTCACCTTTTCACATTTTTTAATTGAAGGCAGCGGCCAGAGATACTTCACAAAGACTCACTGTTGCTGATCACTAGAATATGCAGGATCCTTGAACTATGCAATAATTGTGTAAACTGTACGTCAGTATGTTGCACACTTGTGTTACCTGTGTGAGTAGTGTGTTTTATGTTACTGTTACATATTGTTGAATGAAAACTGAAGAGTTTAGGAGCCTGTAAGCTCTACCTCAAAATGTAATAATTTTTGTCTCATCACTGCCCATGTTGATAGTCAAGGGCATGGAAAAGCCTCTAAATCCCTCATTCACAATGTTTTGATACTTCTTGTTGAAGTTAACTACATAGAACTCTGTTGAGAAGCTGTGAATGAGGGCCCTGTTGTATGAGCCTTCCCCCATGTTACCCCTTACGTTTACCAAAGAGTTTGAGAGGGGTAGATTTTTGACACACATTAGTGTAAGCCAACACTAATATGTAAGCATTAGGAGGGTTTGGGGATGAGCCCCTCTGTTTAAAAGAAGTGATATTTGGAGTTGATTCTGGTGTGGTGGTTGTGGTGAATTACCTCTTCTGTGCATTAAGAAGATTCTCTTTTGAAGTTAAGAGCAATCTTATACCAAGATTAATCAAATTTTAATGATCTCTAAATATACCACTGCTCAAAAACCCAAATACATAGAAAGTGCATTCATGGAACATGCTTGTGCAATTATCAAAAAAAATTGTGGTCCCATGTGAATGCTGTCGGTAGAAGCAGAGCAAAAAATCTCATGTTATGAATGAGAGAGAAGGATCAGGAATGTCTCACCACTGAAGCTGTGATACATGCACATCTGATGTATGGTCTTTTTCTCTAGAAATAATAAGGTTCATGGTGAAAGCAATTGAATTTGAGGCAGATTTCTTGTCGACCCAGAAGCAAGTCCGTCCTGGTATGCTCTGCATCAGTCATTTGTGAGTGTACAACAGAAAAACGGTTTGTGATACAATTTACGTGGTCATGTTACCATTCTTTAAATTTTATCTTGCTGATACAAGAAATAAGATTTACTGAATTTCCTAGACCCTAAATTAAGGTTTATATCACAAATAAATGCTGTGAAGCTTCTGATGGTCAGTGATTGTTTCATAATGGTGTAAGATTTACAAAGACAATGTTTTCAACAGCTCTCTTGCTTTTTCAGCTGCAAATTCAAGACATTCACAATTCTGTCGTATATACAGGATGAGGCCTTTTTACACAACCAAAGAGTGAATGGTTTATGCCAATGTTCCCTTTTTGGCTCAGGTTTAACTATATTGTACCAAATATAATTTTGATAATGAGAGTCAGCTTCTCATAAGTTATACAGTATTGGCATGGTAAGTGATATATTCTATTTTGTACATTTCAGTTGAAATCATAAGCCATAATTAATTATTCACTCAAAAGAGAGTCTACTGTCATTGGGCTGCAGACTTTATGCCTTGTCTATATTCATGTAAAGATTTTTTCCAGTAAATCAATCATAATGGCTTAAGTACAAACCTAAAAAAAATGGAAAAAAAAAATCAGTGAATTAAATTTTCAGTGGGCATAGGGAAGTTTTGTGTATGATCCAGACAGCCTCTATAAATGATCTCATATTTGTGAACCTCCAGGTCACCTCAAAGCAGAGTAGTGCCTCAGTAGGTTCTTGTTGTTAGAGGTGGTGTGCAGATGTGAACAGTGATTCATAGTCACAGGCTTGATAGTCGATACAGAGTAGTTTCAGATGTTCAGGTATAGGCTGGTAAAAAAAAAAAAAAAGCTAAAATTTTTGGTCCTTTTTGATAAAGTTTTGTGTAAAGTGGTGACTATGAATCCTGTTCAGGCGACAAGTTACTTAGGGTCCCACTCCTAAGCAGCTTGGCTTTGTAATGAATATTGTGTATTTATTGTATATGTTTCCCTTTCAAAGAGGTTTACTCCTACCATTATTTTCTGTCTTACCAAAGATAGCAGAGTTTAATCTGCTCTTCACTTCAATATTGACGTGGTAGACAGGCTTTTGATTATTAAAGTCATTGTTATTCGGATTGCTAGTGCAGCTTTAGGGCTTTTCACACAAAGCACTAGAGGCTCAAGGGTATTATTGGTGAATATGAAGGTGTGCTTAAATGCCAAGCCGAAGGAGGAGTTATGTGCCAAGGATCCCTTTGATTGTTCTAGAATATTATGATTGTGTCTGTGATTTTCTATGTTAATTTTTGTATGTTTTGTTTTTGTGATACTTTGTGATTTTTTGTTCATGTATGTATGCAAGTATGTATATATAGTGCATCAATAATTTAAGCATGTGTGTTATGTTTGTTTTCTGTATCAAGTCGGTAGCGCTCAGGTCTTTCACAACCCGATAGCAGCAATGTGGTCTTCCTTAAATTATTTTACTCGGTATCTTTCCATTGGTTTGCAACTACCAAATCCTCCAAATTGGTGCCTTTATGTAATGTTATCAGTGGGAGGGAGGGAGGGTATCCTTGCTGTGTCAAGTCAACTTTCTTTATAGTGCTCAAGCAAATATGGCACCTGAACAACTCTTCATCATTTCTAAAGAATATTTTGGCATTATAGATTAAACAAAAATGTGCCTACTACCACAATCCTATGTCATGTCATTATGAAATGACATAATTAAACAGAAGAAGATTAAATTGCTAATTCATTTTGTTTTCAGTGAAATTGAAATCTATTGTATTACCAAAATTTCTTGTGATTAATGTGGCCGAGAAGGTGTAAGGCCATGGTTGAGCATTATCTGGTTGCCTGAGTATTCAGAAACTCTAGATAGTGTGGATTCTCTCATTGTTACACATAAAGTATGGGCCTTATGATGCGAGATGTCTTCCATGCAATAGGACGATTACTTGGTTCACTTCCCGAGGTTGGGTGCGATTAACTCTGTTTCCAAAGGTTACATGTTCCCAACCAAAGGAAGGATGGGCAGTTCCAAGTACATGTTAAGAGAGACAATTGTCAGTCCTCAGGCTTGTTTGATATTTTAAAGGACTGATATGTTTGAGACTGCAGGAGATTGATTATTTGGCAGTTGCCTGAGATTGGACCAATGTTAATTGACCTTTACCTGAGAGGACGACGTCATTTGTGTCCAGTGTAGTAAAGATTCCTTCCATTATATAGTACATGGAGTAAAAAGTAATTACTCCAGAATTTTGATCATCAAATGATACAATCATCTCTCTTCATAATTAACTTCCAGGGTCCCTTTTTATCATGCTTCAAGAAGGTGACCAAAGCATGTTTGATAAATGACCCATTTTGGCGTGAGATTTGTCCGCCATGGTCCATAGTGTCAGAGTATTGCATTATTATCCTAACTGGCCCACTCAAGACATGTAAATAAATTATGTTAAGATGTTAGGATTACAGTGGTAGTCATCTTTAATCAGTGCAGTCCTATGATGTAAATTAGACATCATAGACTCTAATGGTCTTTCATTTTTTGCAATTCTTGTTGTAAATTTACTTGCTTTTTGTTTGTAATAAAGAATCAGTAATGAATTCAACTTTATTTTGCAAACCTTGTGCAACATTATTTTTTGTTTGCTGCCATATGGTAGATTTTCTTTTTATACATTAAGTTATTCTTCTTACAAGAAGGGTGATATACATGTACCAAGTCAATAGTACCAAGTTGCATGTGGTTTATAGTCGCATTATTTGTTTTATTTATCTCACACAAATGTATATTGCTAGGTTGCATAGTTTGACTCGTAATAACTTTTTATTGTAAAGAATACAATGTACAGGATTGTGTCTAGATTAATTTTATCATAATCTGCTATTGCATATAAACCCTTGCATTTTTGTGTGTAAAGGATCTGTGATAAACATTCAAAAAAGCATTGTTCATATACATATACTTAAGTTAAATATTGATATTTATCTATATGTAAATTCCATATAAAGCAAATTCTTACTGAACTCTGTCTTAAAAACACAAAGTGAGAAACTATTTTAATCTACATATAGGTGTAAATTAAGTGGAGTACGATGTATATCAGAGATACAGTTAACCTGATTAAAAAAAAAAAAAAAGGCATTTGCATGTTATGTTAGATGAATGTTTGTGTATTTAAAATGTATACAATTAAATATTCTTTATTCAGGAAGAAATTCCATATAGATATTTGAATTTATGTAAATAATGTTCATTCATGCAACATAATACATAGTAGTTTGGATATTCATTTGCTAAATCATGGACAGGAGTGGAAAAAGCCATGTGTTGTCCACATGTTAACTTTAAAAACTTCCAAGAGAATGTTAAAAAATATTTATTTCTGCTTATTTTACTATTATAAACCTACATTTTGGAAGGGTATATTCAGCTCCCCATGATGTTGAGTCATACATTAGAATCCCCATTTTAGAATGTGTGTAGACCACAGAGCTGATAATCCACTTGCTCCTCACGGAGATGGAGGAGAGTGAAGTAACATGGCCACAAGGAACCAAAGAGTAAGGAACAAAAATTAAGAAAAAAGTTAATTTTAGTTGCCTTTTTGAGTGAATGTAACAAAAAAGATCTTATAGTTAATATAAGCTAATCATTTTACTGTCAATTACACTTATAACACAATTATAGGCTGATAGTAGTTGGAGAAGAGCATCAGGAACTATTCACAGCAGCTAAAGTGTTTAGGGTACCTGGATATACTACATAGAAGTGTTAAGATACATCAGTTATAATTTCAGGTGGTATGGCAAATGGTGGACAAGATTGAGAATGAAGAGTGAGGTCAGCTGCTTTGGCGAAGAACTGCAGTGGATGATATGAATCCAGTATGACCAACACTTTGGCCAACTTCTAAAAAGTTTGATGCCCTTCGCTCAATGCATTGTATAAACTATGAACAATTCAAAAAGCAATAAATTTATGATCTGAAAATCTAGCTTTACAATGACCCGAATGCTGAAGTTGGTAAAGCTGATCAACTGATCAACTGAGGACAAAATACTGATAAAGCAAGTTCACTTCATGCTGGATTACTGAATGATTATGATTTGAAAAAAAAGGCAAAATTAAGTTAAAACAAGAACAATAATGTAACAAAAAAGCAGAAATGTTATTGTTTATGATGAAATAATATCTTTGGATTGGGGGGATGACTAGAAACCTTATACTTTAAAGCAAATATTTTCTAATACCCCCCCCCCCCCCCCAATCCCTTGCCTGTTGTTGTCGTAGAGGGGCTTAGGAGACGGAGACTGAGACCCAATGCAGGGATCTCCCCTGCCTAGGGCCTCAACACTCGACTCAACTAATTTTGCATGGCCTTTTCTCCCTCCAGCATTTTTGCTTCTGCCCCTTCTCTCCAACCCCTTCTACTATCTACTTCGTAAGGTGTAAGAGCTGTGCTAGAAAGGATGAAAGGCTGGCTTTGTGCCAGTTCTGAAGGGCCTGAGGTAACCATGGGTATGGTTTCCCTTGTTTTTTTTAGCCCTTACCCCTTAATTAAGGGGACCCTGAGGGCTGGAATGTTTATTTCCCTAACATAGCCCAGGCTTCCCATGGCCAGTAATGATGATGTAATACCCTTATTAGGGGAAATGAGGCTTGCCTCTTCATCAAATAGCCCCACCAATTCAAACTCTCCCAGCTCCCTAACCCCAGGCTCTCCTTTGGCCACGACTCCAAACACTGAAACTACTACTCACTCCTCAATGCTTACTAGTGCATTACCCACCCAAGCCAAGACTCAATTTCCAGAAGACATTGCTACTCTCCCAACTTCCTTAACCTCATCACCTTTATCCCCACAACCTTCCTCATCAAACACACCATCCTCCCTTACTACTACCTTACAGCCTTATTCTCCTTCTCTCCGTAATACTACCCCC
>NC_091571.1:40038306-40040806 GCF_042767895.1 Penaeus vannamei
GTCGTATTTGACATTCCCTGCTAAGCCAATTACGGGGTATAGTATCCTGGAAATGTACGAAAACTTGATGATCCACTTAGACATCTCAACAGAAGTTGATGTGTGCACATTTTTTAAAGACAATAAATAAGTGTTGATATTCCTGCATTGTGACATGAATATCAGGTCACCGTTAAATCACTATAACTGGTTTTGTTATGACCAAAACTACAGTCTAGTGCTTCCAGTGAAATTGATATTTATTCAGATATGTTTTAAATGAATGAGCGCTGACTTCCCTCGTGGTCTAGAATTAGAAAAAAAAAATATGCGTAAAAATTAACCGCTTTGTGATTTACATAGCAATATGGATATTTATGTTTTTTGGCTTGCATCTCCGATAGAGTGCTAAGATTCATGCATCTGACATTTTTATCTCTACGTGTGAGTGAACATATGTCTTATTGCATTCCTAATTCAGCTGGGCAATGAATTCTATGTTTTTTTCTCGTACAAATAATTGAGGTCGCAAACCCCTTTTTCTGTGATAATGACATTTTAATGTGTCAAATTTTGTATGCTCAGACATCTCGTCACTCATTTTTTTATCACTAGCTGTTGGTACACTGCAAAGGTCAAAGTTGAATACTCAGAAAAATAAAAATAACTCAAAACTAAGAATGCGCACACCCAATTTTAAATATATATATATATATATATATATATATATATATATATATATATATATATATATATATATATATTCAGCTTATTCATTGGCGTCCATTACCTCTGCTCCGCTGACCGTCCCCGTTTCTCGCACACCGCATTTCTGTTCGAATCTTTTTGTCTACCTTCCTGTCTCCTTTCTCTCTGCTTCCTTCTTCCTCTTGTGCCGACACGGCTCAAGGAAGGAAGAGCTGCAGCACTTCACTGGGAGCGGATGAGCTGAAATCTTGCAGGACAGCGCAGCGAACTGGAACGGAAGGACAGGGCGCGCTGGAGGACGCTCGAGACCTGTGTGAGGACGACCCTTCGAGGATTTCCTACGCAATGGAACCTTAACTTTGCCTTGATGACATCCTTTTCCGGTGTAATAATAACTCTTTCGCACAGGACTTTCAAGCAGCGCGTGATTTCCATTTTTAGGCCGTCTTCTGTGACGTTTTTACTCAAGTAGGGTTTGTCCCAGCATTTGGGGTATAAATAACATCTCCAAATCATTGCGGTTTTCTTTAACAAACAGGTTTAAAGAACCACATTCTAATATGAGATTATCGCAATTACTTCAGGAAATCCGGCTCTGATTCACCGAGTCGGGGTTTTCTCCTTGCAGCCCGATCTCGAAGACCCAGCTCTCAGCTCACACAATTGAGCCACAACCATACTGCCTGGGAATTGGTGCGGCGAGAGCGAGATGGGGATAATGTAGAATTTCACAGACGTCTACTGGCCTTATTACTTGCATATAATATATTTTTTTTTATAGATCATTATCAGTATATCAGTAATAGTAACCGTAACGGTAGTAGATTACTGCAACTACTACTTTACATCTATCAATCGTTATTACAGCTTGAATGATGATGATATCATTATTATCATTATAATTTTTACCTTCATTATGGCTATTATCATTATTATCGTTATCATTATAAATGATGACAGTTATCATTTCACCGCTATCATTATCGGTATCATTATCATTGTTTTTTTTTCACCATTACTTATATCGTCATTACTATTGCTAATACTGAATTGTGACATTAGATCTGCCATCACTGTTATCGATACTGTTATTATCATTGAGTTGATTGTTATTGCTATCCCTATTCTCATTTTATTATTATTGTGAATATTAGCATTATCATCAACAATATATTACTGTAATTTTCCTAAGAATTATCATTATCATCATCAATATCATTATTCTTAATATTGTCAGCATCATATCAATTTCAGCATCATTGTTATCATTGCTATCGTTATTGTTATCGTTACCATTATTACTATCATTATTATTATCAGTATCCTTATTATTACTATTATCATTATTATCATTATTGCTATTATCATTATGATGCTGATGATTATGATTATCATTATTGTCATTATCATCATCCCCATTATCACAATTGTTATTGTGATTATTGTTATTATCATTATTATTATTATTACTGTTATCATCATTATGGTTTTATCATTATCATCATTATTATCGTTATAATTATTATTATCATTATGTTATTGTTATTATCATCATTATCATTTTGATAATTATAATAATTAAAATAATAATAATCATTGACAACAAAATGCAAAAAAATAATTATTACTAGTACCAGTAAAGTTTACGCTAATCCTGAAAGTATTCTGTAAGTTGTTTGATATAATTTTCACGCTCTGTACCCAGCACACGGATGATCAATTCAGGCACGGTGTGTCTCAAAGGACGGCCAAATAATCATTCAATAACAGTAGCAACCATTTGATTGACATTTTCACCTAATGAAGTTTCTTA
>NC_091571.1:40060806-40078306 GCF_042767895.1 Penaeus vannamei
CATGTCTTGCTGTGGTATGTGTTGGAGTGCCGTGGGGCTGCGAGGGAGTGGAGCGGGGCACTGCTTGTTTGGGACATGTGGGCGCGGTGGATGTCTGCTTATGCTTAAGGATTTGCGCATGAAGTCAGAGTATAATGAGTATTAATGTAAAAGCAAGAAAGGTAATGTGTAAAAGTACGTGGCATCTACTACTGTCTTCTCTTACCTTTCTTGAGCGCGAGCGGGTTACATGGGTTCCCGACCTAGAGTGAACTGTCAAGTAGCCGTCATGGCGCAGAACAAGCGTGCGTATAAATGTATAAGTGATAGCGTATAAAAAGTCAAAACTGGTTAAAAAAAGAGGAGAAAATACTAAAATATATATGTAAAATGGTGTGTTTTCCTTAAATATAACAAATTAAAGTGTGCATTGTGATGTATTCCACTTAGTTTAGCGGGGGAGAGGTGAGGGAAAGGATGGGCGGAGTGGGTGAAAACACGTCCACCCGCTACGGTGTCCAGCAACAAACAACCAACCGCTATTTTGAAATCTACACACACACACATACATACATACATACATAAATACATACATACATATATATATATATATATATATATATATATATACATACGTACATATCTATTCGTGTTATCAAATAGCATAAGGCCAAGAGAATCATAGTTCCTGTTTTGCGTCCACCGCCCGCTGGTCCCGACAATGCCCACCAAAAACAATCATTATTTTCAATAAATTTCATCATTCCCTAAAAAGTATGATTTTCTGACTTTGAAAAGCTGTTCTCTTGTCATGCTTTTTAGATACAATACTTTTATAAGTAAATATGAAAGAAAAGTGCCATGATTACCCTCAATAACTAAGATGATCTAACGACTTTGAAAAGCTGTTGTTTTCCTTTTTAAATGCTTGTAGAAATGGATAATGAACAATGTTTAATGAAAAGCCGCATCAGTTTTAATTTTGCCCGGACGCAGAACAGGAACTTTAATTCTTATGGCCTAATATAACAAAATATATCATCCACTATAATACATCGAATACATAGGCCAGATATTTTGAGATCTTCTCAGCTCTATATAATTATATTCTAAATAGTGTTTACAGCATCAGTAACTAAAATGCGTTCCAACTTTACCACCCTTTCGTCCGTAATTCAGTTTAATCGAAATATGATATTTAAAATAGTCTATCCACGCAATTAAGGACTAAAAGAAAAGAAAACGAAAACTTTTGTCTTTATCTATAGAAAACGTTACACTGCAAGGGGTGACTTCCATTTTACGTTTTACCCAACTCCACTCGCTGCAGGTCCAGTTCCATACAGCCTTCGTTTAGAGGAAAAATGATATATGCAAACGATAGAGCTTATGTAAACAAAGCAATGATGCCGTTTCAATTTTGTACATTCATTCTAATCTCTGAGTTCCGTGCGTAAATAAAACACGCGCAACGGTACACGAAGGAGATTTTGTTTCTGTTTCAAAATATGTAACAATACACCAGTAATACTCACATGATATTGAGCATTTACAATAACAAATATATTTCTTACTCTGTGCAAATCGATGTGTCTGACTCATATCACAGACAAGAGGGGCCTGAAGAATTGCGCGGTATTTTTAAAATGATGTACGCGTGTGTATCAAAACGTGCGATATGATAGTTACGATACCTAAAGCACCAAATGAAATATTTGTAACGTATCACACGACATCAGAGGTGACATAGGTATGTATAGGAAATTTGATTAGTAATCGAAAATGCAGACCAGGGGCCGGATACTCAAAACAGTTTGTAATGTTGTATCTCACATCGGAGCCGTTACAATGTCCGCCGTTATGACATCACACATTGTAAAGTATCTTGTAAAATACAACACCTCGAGAGCTCTTGTACGGGTACCAACCCGGATATAGGAACTTTTTATTTATCCGTTACACGGTCGGCATAATTTTATTTATCGGTTACATAGACAAGCTGCAGAGGAAATATTGGGGATGACATCTGGTAAAGGACCACCCAATGACAAGGAAACTTGGTGGTGGAAGGAAGAACTCTCGGAAACTATAAAGCAGAAGATTGCAAGGAAGGAATATTATAAAAACAGAAATGAGGAAAATAAAGTAAGGCCTAAAACAGCGAACAAAGCAGCAGAGAAAGCAGTGGCAGTAGCTAAAGCTGAGGCAAGGGAAGAAATGTATCAAAAACTCGATACAAGAGGAGGACAGAAAAAGATCTATATAATAGCAAAGGCCAGAGACAGGAGTACGAAAGATCAGACATGTATCAGGCATATGAAGGATACAGAAGGAAATGTTTTGTATAATGATGATGCTATAAATTGGAGATGGAAGGAATATTTTGAAAACTTAATGAATGTAGAGAACCCAAGAGTGGAAATAGGAGCGGGCTTACCAACAGAGAGGAGGACTGATAACATATCACGTAGAGAAGTGGAAAAGGCGCTAAGATTAATGAATTCAAACAAAGCCATTGGACCGGATAACATCCCGATGGAAGCATGGAAAAGCCTTGGGGAGGCTGCTGTAGATGTTTTGTGGGATCTTTTAAATAAAATATATGAGCAAGAGAAAATTCCATCGAAGTGGAGGAAGAGCACTATTGTGCCCATATATAAACAGAAGGGTAACATCCAGGACTGCACTAACTACAGGGGAATTAAATTGATCTCACATACAATGAAGCTTTGGGAGAGGACTATTGGAATGAGGATCGAGGCTGAAACGGTCATCAGTGAAAACCAGTCTGGATTTGTTTAGGGAAGACAGACATCAGAAGCTATTTTTGCCTTAAGACAGACAATGGAAAAGTACAGGGAGAAACAGAAGGGACTGCACATGGCTTTCATTGACCTCGAGAAGGCGTATGACCGTGTACCGAGGTCAGAGCTATGGAGGCGCATGAGAGAAAAGGGAGTGAGCGAGAAGTATGTAAGATTGGTTCAAGATATGTATAGGGATGTAACACCACAAGTTAGTAGTTGCGTCGGAATAACGGATGAATTTAACATCAAAGTAGGACTCCACCAGGGCTCTACTCTCAGTCCGTATATCTTCGACCTTATAATGGACGTTCTAAGCGAAGGAGTTCGAAAGAAGGCACCTTGGACAATGTTATTTGCGGATGACATTGTCTTGGTGTGTAATACTAAAGAATCATTGAGAGACAAACTTTCGCAATGGAAGAAGGCTTTGGAGGACCGAGTCTTGAAGATAAGCAGAACAAAGTCTGAGTACCTCTCATTTAATGAATTTGAGGAGGAAAATGGGGTGGAAATGGATGACGAGATCATTAAGAGGGTACCAGCATTTAAATATCTAGGCTCACATGTGACAGAGAATGGTGAACTGGATGTAGAAGTAAAGCAACGCATTCAGTCAGGGTGGCAGGCATGGAGATTTTCAGGAGTACTCTGCGACAAGAAGATTAGCGCAAGACTCAAAGGAAAGGTTTATAAAATAGCTGTGAGACCTGCTATCCTTTATGGAAGCGAGACATGGCCAATTAAGAGTGTGCATGAAAAGAAGGTGAATGTAGCAAAGATGAGGATGTTAAGGTGGATGTGTGGTGTCACGAGGAAGGATAAGATCAGGAATGACTACATCAGAGGTACAGTCAAGGTCACAGAAGTGAGTGCAAAGATACAAGAAAGAAGGATTAACTGGTATGGGCATGTCATCAGAAGTGAAGAAGACTATATTGGAAACCGAGTTATGGAAATGCACGTGGATGGACGTAGAAGGAGAGGTAGAACCAAGTTAAGTTGGAGGGACAGGCTGAAAGAAGATTTGGAAGACAAGGGACACAGAAGGGAAAATGCAATGGACAGAGCAAGATGGAAGAGGCTAGCGAGGAACAGTGACCCCATATAGAAATGGGAATAAGTTGAAGAAAAAGAAAGAAGATAGTCGGCATTATCTTATATAGCCCTTATTTAATCACACAAAGCTTTTTTATATGTTCAACACCGGAAATTCTTGATATTCAGTATTGACTTATCGTGATTTGAATATATCATAACTTGAATGCCAACACTGTTGACAGACGACAAACACAACTTGCAATTGATAACCATTTATATATGTATATATATTCACACACATTTGTGTGTGTGTTTGTGTGTGTGTGTGTGTGTGAGTGTGTGTGTGTGTGTGTGTGTGTGTGTGTGTGTGTGTGTGTGTGTGTGTGTGTGTGTGTGTGTGTGTGTGTGTGTGTGTGTGTGCGTGTGTGCATAAATATATATATGTATATATATACATATAGATGTATATGTATGTATGTATACATATTTATATGTATATCTAAATATGTACTCGTATGTATACTTATATATGTGTATACGTATATGTATGCATGTATATATACGTATATGTATGCATGTATGTATACGTATATGTATGTATGTATACGTACATATGTATATATACGTACATATGTATGTATACGTACATATGTATGTATGTATATGTACCTATGTATGTATGTATACGTACCTATGTATGTATGTATACGTACCTATGTATCTATGTATACGTACCTATGTATGTATGTATACGTACATATGTATGTATACGTACATATGTATGTATACGTACATATGTATGTATGTATACGTACATATGTATATATACGTACATATGTATATATACGTACATATGTATGTATACGTACATACGTATGTATGTATACGTACCTATGTATGTATACGTACATATGTATGTATGTATGCGTACCTATGTATGTATACGTACATATGTATGTATGTATACGTACATATGTATGTATGTATGTATACGTACATATGTATGTAAGTATACGTACATAAGTATGTATGCATGTATAAGTACATATGTATATATGTATACGTACATATGTATGTATGTATACGTACATATGTATGTATGTATACGTACATATGTATGTATGTATACGTACATATGTATGTATGTATACGTACATATGTATGTATGTATACGTACTTATGTATGTATGTATACGTACATATGTATGTATGTATACGTACATATGTATGTATGTATACGTACATATGTATGTATGTATACGTACATATGTATGTATGTATACGTACATATGTATGTATGTATACGTACATATGTATGTATGTATACGTACATATGTATGTATGTATACGTACATATGTATGTATGTATACGTACATATGTATGTATGTATGTATACGTACATATGTAAGTATGTATACGTACATATGTATGTATGTATACGTACATATGTATGTATGTATACGTACATATGTATGTATGTATACGTACATATGTATGTATGTATACGTACATATGTATGTATGTATACGTACATATGTATGTATGTATACGTACATATGTATGTATGTATACGTACATATGTATGTATGTATACGTACAAATGTATGTATGTATACGTACATATGCATGTATGTATGTATGTATATGTACATATGTATGTATGTATAGGTACATATGTATGTATGTATGTATACGTATATATGTGTGTACATATACATACATATATAAGTATATATACGAGTACATATATACATATACATATATACTTATATACATATACACATGTACATTCATATAAACATACATATATGTACTTATGTATATGTATGTATGTATATATAATATATATATTCATTGTGTGTGTGTGTGAACTGCAGTATTTTTATACCTTTCTATTTTTGCTAAATCAATCGGCATAAAGCATATCTTACTAGTATCTTGGATATGTAAGAAGAAATATTTCTTTTTTACAGTAGATATTCTAAATTTAGGTTATAATAAAGGCATTAAAAAATACAACTTCTATAAAGCTGCTAAGATACATACAGTAAAGATATATCACAAAAATAGTGTGAAAAAATCTATATATACAAAATGTACTATTTTTCATATTGTCTTATGACCACAAGACAGTTACTGCCTTTGAAACAAAATCAACAAAAACCTTATGGGGGCAAATAATGTATATTGCACAAACATCATAAGTTTTATGCGTAAAATATGCAAATAAAAGAATATAATGCAAATAAAGGAATATAATGACAAAATTATAATCAAGCTGTCCCTGAAACCATATAACTATTTTAAATGAACATTAGAATAGAATTAAATAAAGATTTGCTTCCTCCCTAACTCTACAAAAAAAAAAAAATAATAATAATAAAAAATAAAAAAATAATAAAAAAATAAAATAATATCTCTACACAAATATTACTTTCTTAAGAAAATAGTCTTAATGAACAACAAACAAAACATTCCATCTAAAATAACTATAACATAACTGACTTTTTAAAGATCTACAAATGCCTTTATCACAAATTACTTTCATTTGTGTATTGTACCTCAGTAGATTAAGACTAATATTTTAGGGGAGATAATGTAACTAAAATGCAACAAAAAAAGGAAATTTATGATTTATCTTTCACTACACTAGTTGTGGTTTGTAATGATGCAATGTCTCTTACTGAGTTGATAAGCTGTTTTAAGTGATTTCCTATATCTATTTGTACCTGAAGCATGTCAGGCAAAAAAAAAAAAAAAAAAAAATCTGTTCTCCTACTTGCCTGTCTGCTACCTCCTTCTGACTGAAGTTGAGACATACTGGACCTATTACGTTCTTCAAACCTTGACCTGCGTTGTTCTTAAAAGGTCTCTCTCTCTTGGACCATTGCACTGTATGTGTAGTCCATTTCTTATGTGTAGTCCAACTTCTTGCTCCTCCAAAATGTTCTCATCCATTGTTACAATATCTGCAGAGTCCATTATGGGTTGTTATGCTATCCCAAATGACCCAGGGGTTGGTTCTTCAATATCTAAAAAATAAATATCTATATTCAATTTTCATATGTACTTCTTAAGTCAAATATGACAATACATGAACAAAATCCTAAACCAACATTCAGCTTACTATGATCAAAAATAAGAATACAATATATATTAGTATCTATTTGTCTCTATATCTATGTATGTATATATTATATATATATATATATATATATATATATATATATACATATATATATATATATATATATATATATATATATATATATATATATATATATATATATATATATATATATATATATACATACACACACACACACACACACACACACAGTATATGTATATAATGTTACAATTGCTTATATTATTTAGGCTGTGTTGCTTTATGTAATGAAAATAGGCAAATATTACAGGTAACATATTTATTTACCCCTCCCCCTTTAATTTAAAGCATGTTTACTTACCATCTACTTTTGTCTCATTTTCATAGACCCTGGTAAGCCAGAAATAACAAAAGGCTCAATCAAAGTTAACAGTTTCTTCAACTGCTGTGTAGTTTGTAAGAACTGCTAGGCCACCACCTGGGAAACAAGAAAAAATAATCATATATAAAGTCTGAACTTGTCATGTCTTTTATTTCATACTGTAGTGACAATTATGATTTTTTTCTTCTGATTTTGTTAATACCTTGCAAACTGTTGTGATCTTGTGTCATCGTCAATATGATTTTATTATCTGAATGTCTGCTAAAATTAATTTCTCTAGTCTTCACTACTTTATAGGATGAATATGCGATTTATAATTACTTCAAAAATTTAACATCTCTATTAGACTACATTTGTGAAGCACATTTACATGGTGAAAATTCTTCATTTAATAAAGTTAATTCAAGAAATAAGTTTAATCAGTAAGTATTGAACCCGAATAATCATATCCAACAAATAAGATCCTGTGTGTAATCTTACGATGAATTGTGTTTATTTTTATATACAGAAAATGAATCTCTCCTTTAGTCTGTTTGTGAAGAATGTCAATATACATATATACATATACATATAATATCTATATCTATATCTACACACACACACACACACACACACACACATATATATATATATATATATATATATATATATATATATATATATATATATATATATATATATATATATCGTTACATCACAAGTGTTCTACCAAAACCAGAACACTATAAATATCGCCGATTGTTATGAAATAGTCGACAGCGGAGGCAGTTCCGTTTGTTCAACACGCGAGAAAAGCATCACTTTCTTGGGAATAGTTTTCAACTTTTAAAATCATATTGTGCGTTTTTTTATATTTTATTTTGTGGGATTACGATAAATATATCAACTTTTAACGTTTATCAATAACCAAAAGTGCACACTTAAGCATTTGCTATTTGAAAGTAAAAAAATCCAAATTAATTACATCACCAATAATACAACAGAAAGCTCGGGCATCTCTTTGAGCAAACTGATCGCTGGCGGCCCAGTTCGTCGTGCACGGAACAATGCATGGCAGACACGCGATCACCCGATAAATTAAAATGACATGCAAACCGTTCAGTAAAGGATCACGGGTATGTTTACCGTTTGATAAACGTAATACTGAGAGCCAGTTTTACCGGAAGGAGAGTGTAGTAGTTGTTATACGCGAGCTTTCTTTTATGTGATTGCGGTCATTGTTTGTGTGTTCAGCAAATTTAACAATCGCTCCTCGGCCAATATTTCATTGTTAACGTCTTGCCCAGAACCTCCTTCAGATGGGAGGGACAATGACCACCTTTGCCTGCTCCTTTTGATTAAATATTTTTACCGACCGACTGAACAACGGCTCAGGTGAAATAGTTCGCGGCCACACATTTATGGTCATAGGGTGTTTAATATAACAGTATGAATTAAAACATTATAAATACCGTCATAAACAATTGGTATCTTAAAATTTTGAAATGTTTCGCACAAGGTACAACGCATAGCACCTGAAATAACGATACTAAATGCCCTATGTTTAAATTATTAAGAAATGGGCAGCGTGTATAACAAGCACTTATCTGCATATTACCTGATTATACCCGCAACAAACCTCGACAAATTCTAGCCAATGAAAATCCAAGTGCACGACGTCATTCTGTTCTGACCAATCAAATCTTATTTTTCGGAAATCTTTGCACTCGGCCACAAAAAAACGTTCAATGTGTGTCTGTCCACTGTGCAAGAAGGTATACGTGCGAAATACTGATATATAGAAAGCCTGCTGAAAGTTTTAGAAATCGCAAATTGCAAATATCAACAGAAATACTAACACATCGAGGACATGTGGCGGTCAAGTATAATAACGAAGGCGCGACAATAGCAGATTAGTACGATGTAAATTGGTTTTAACGAGAACCGGTAGATTACACATACATATTGCAAGGAATACATAAATAAAAATATTGATATAATGCGTGTAAAAATAAGCCTTTAAGTCTAATATTACAATAAACGCAGTATTACTGAAAATTATTAACGGACTGGCATAAGTACATTGTCCGTTGCATAAACCACAATTGATTCGGTGTACAATCGCAGCGCACGCGACGAAATCGGACTAAAAGTACTCGTAATTACGTGGGATTTAAATTAAACAGTGCGGCGTCAAAATGGCCGCCACTACATTAGAGAAAGAGTCGCTAGAACGCATATAAATTCCACCTTGCTTAATATGTGAAGTAAAACTAATTTACTGTTATTTTTTACGGTATTCGCCATCAAGTTTTGAAAACTTTCAAATGCGATGAAAGTATGTTTGGGAGGGACAACATCTGCGCCGATGTTAATAAAATACCGTTAATGTCTGACCAACAATTAACTTAGTTTTATTATTAAAATAGGATCTTCGGGAAACTTGGGAAACGCATTTTCATAATTCAATTCAATTCATAATTCGTTTAATCATGATTCAATGCATTTGTATTGTGCGGCAATGAGGCATAAAGTAAACCCATATTTAACCGCACAATTGCAGACTACTGAAACTGACTGTAGGTGAAACATGCCTCCCTTTCCCGTAGAGTTTCAACAAACACGATTTATTTTTTAGTTGTTTTGATATGTTTTGCTGCGTGTAAATCATGCAAATTCTTCCCTAAAGTACAGCCCAAAACCTAGGCTTACACGCTTAAGCAACTTCGACGTCGGAAAGTACGGCACTGGTCAAACAGTCAGATGCAACGTAGAACAACATTACAGCGCTAGAAAACGAAGGAATAATACATTTAAAAAAAATCGTTTCGAAAGTCGGAGGCTGGATGAAACTGGAAATTTACTTTCTTTTTCCTTCTCTTCTACATCCCCTTCTGTCTACATCTTAAAGAGCTGTGCTAGAAGACAGAATTCGTGGCTTTCCGTCTGTCCTTCGTACTCCGTTTCTTATTCCCTCTTTACCCTTTTCACTAACCTGGGGCTGGATTCACTAACATCCGATCGTAACGCAATTACCAGCGGTTATTTACCATTGCGTTTACTAGTCATGGCAAAGTGGTATTCGCGAAGAAATGGTAATTTCGATATGCTGTTACAATCGTAACAGAGGTAGCCAACAGAGGGCTCTAGTAAAGCAATTCCACCAATCAGCGAGCGCCATACATAATCTTTTGGGTTCCTTCGGCCAATCACGTAACATGTAAACGGAACTAGACACAGCGAGATTGTTTAAATAATCGTCAGAGCTAAAACACTATTTAAGCACATGTATAAAAAAACATATTTATTTGATTACATCCATCATGCTGGATATATATTTACTGTATAGATAGGAACCAATACAAACACTGTTATATTAATAAATTATTGTTAACTCAAACCAAAGAGACAGTCCAAACAGCTTTTTATTTAAATATTTTTCATCATTGCCAGTTTATATATCAGCAAGGTAGTTTTTTCTATAGCATTTGTAATAATTATGTCAGAGATTTTTTTTTGTTTAAAGTTCACTTATTTATCGGTTCCATGCATTCTAGTATAATGCAAGCCTATAAGTTTATGAGAATTTGTGTGGATTTTATTCTTGCTAGTTTCATGTGAAATTTGCATTTCTTCACTATGTCCGCATTGTGATATCTGTTTGCCATTATATTAGTTACATCAGGTGTAAAAACAAACCCAAAACTTTGCATAGATATTAATTTTTTGACGAGATAACACGTGATGACATCGTCTTCCCAGAAGTTACCAGTGCTCTGACCACTGGTAAAATTTACCATGCTAACTCCAATGGCGAGTTGTTAGTGAATACCACCGCGGTCTGTTTACCATGGTAACTATAGTTACCAGTGATTTTACCATCGTAAGTGCGTTAGTGAATCCGGGCCCTGGAGCGTTCTACAACTATTGACATCTAACATATTTTGTCCTAATTGTTAATTAATTTTTAACCTTTTCGCCACACTGTTTTACCATAGGGCTGTATGACCTTTGATGTCTGACACATTCATGTATCTTTACCATTAACCATTCTGGGAATCCACAAACCTTATGAACCAAAAGTTTCTTACCCGGGGGTTCGCCCCGAGTCACCCTATCGCTCTGTTGACTGCGCCGCCAATGACCTTAGATGTTGATGCGGCAGAAAATTTTCAATAGCTAAGTTAAACTGAATCAGAGGTGCTTTGAAACGTTAATTTGAGTCAAGGTAAACTGCAATTGCAATACCATGCAAAACATTCAGTACATACGAACGAACGCAAAAAGAAAATAAATGTATATATATATATATATATATATATATATGTGTGTGTGTGTGTGTGTGTGTGTGTGTGTGTGTGTGTGTGTGTGTGTGTGTGTGTGTGTGTGTGTGTATGTTTATGCACACACATATAGATGTATTAATGTATATATACATATGTATATATGTATACATAAACATATCCAATACACACACTCACAAACACACGCGCACGCGCGCATTACACAAACCTATTTTTATTTCCACACATATGTATATATATATGTATATGTTTGTGTGTGTATATATATATATATATATATATATATATATATATATATATATATATATATATATATATATATATATATATTATATGAGTGTAGGCACACGCGCGCGCACACACACTCACATATATGTATGTATAGACACACATTACACACGCACACACACACACACACACACACACACACACACACACACACACACACACACACACACACACATATATATATATATATATATATGTGTGTGTGTGTGTGTGTGTGTGTGTGTGTGTGTGTGTGTGTGTGTGTGTGTATAGACACATCACACACACACATACACACAGATAGATGGATGGATAGATAGATAGATCTTTATTGACCACAAATGTACATGGATATATCATGGAAATAGACATGGAGATAGTATAACATTGCATATACTTAAACAGCTTCCTATAGGGACTTGAAGCATAAAATGAATATGTAGTCCATGAAATTACTGTAAAAAATCTCAGTATAACCTAGAACATATAAACTTAAACTTATTTGAATGAAATAGAAATGTAAAATCTTCACCCATTATAAATTAGTTACAATAAGAAACAATAAAACACTAAATTGCGATAATTACACAAGCAATTATGATCATAATTAAGTACATCAAAGAAGATGACAAGTTAAGAACGACAATAAAAAAGAAAACCCAAGACCTTTTGATGTGGTTGATGAACTGAGAAATCGTCAGTATCAACTATTAATGAACACAACTATTAAGAACATAAATACGTATCATATAAACGAGAAGTGGGATAAAATGCACATTAAAAATCAGAACAAAACAAAATATGATCATAATTAAATATAAAAGATCAGAACAAGTTAAAACGAGACAATAAAATGACAACCTAAGAACTTTTGATATGGATAATGAACTGAAAATCATTACCAACTATTAATAACCAAATACACATTAAGAGCATAAACATATTGCTAATAACACGAGAAGTGAGGTAAAATCGGGTTACAGTTTAAAAGGGCGGAGCTCATAGTCTCGAAGGACGCATTTACTGTAAATTTCTAAAAGGGTTATGCATACACTGACGTGATTTCAGAGCTGATTTTCGCTGTTTTATCTACATCTTTCGCCAATAACTGTTGCCATGATCTAACGTAGTATTTCAGTGGCTGGGTGAGAGGACATGATTCTACCACGTTAGCACGGCACCACACGGGCACAGCCGCTTCTCCAGGGGGAGGACGCCCCCGGCCCCGCCGACTCCAGCGGCCTGTTTCTATTGCCAGATTATGGCCACATACACGGTCTGGCAAAAGCTACACGATGAATCTCTGCGACATACTTTCTCTTGGTATACATATCATGTAACGCAAAACTAGGGTTTAGTGACGCGTATGCCATCTTACGAGATGCATTAGATTCTGCTACTATGTGTTTAGTCAGAGCCATTGAGACGCCTACATCATCAGTGTAATTCGAAACTAAATCTCTTATAGACCGGCTTGTAGGCGTATTAGTCGCTAAAGCCAGCTTCACAGCATGACCCCAAGGATCGTTCACCATTTCTCTCCTCTCATTCATCATATTTCAAAAAAAGAAAAGAAAAGAAAAAAATACTTCCATTGCCCATGGGTCACGATCGCCTGTAAAGGTGGCATGCCTAATTCGAGGTAACACACGTCGTTGCAAGTTGACATGCGCACACCATGGAGCTGTTTAATCCACCAGTTATACAACTTACCAGGTAAAGCACGGATGGCATGAGTGCGGCTTCAAAAAGTCTCCTCTTGACATAAAAAGAGATGTCTGCAATATTTTTGATAAACGAAATGAATTTAAGAATATGGCACATCTTGGTCTGCAACCGTCGCTAGTGAATACACTGCCCAAATACACATTACTCTCGCACTACTTCACCGTCATTCCGTCAACAAAGAAAGGCGCTCGCTCATCACTTCTAACATTGACAGCAAAAAATAGTCTTTTTCATGTTGATAATCATGCTGTGAATGTTGCAGAATTGACTGAGTGATGACAATTTTCGGGCCATTCCATCCCTCGATGTGGACAAAAGGACAGTGTCATCTATCATCACCAACGCGTGGAGCCACGGCAGAAATCCTTCCCACTCGCAACTTTCTCTTAACAGTTTGATTAAATCATTAATGAATGACAAAAAGAACGCACGACGTGGACGACCCCGAACCCCCACGGCTGCCAGCACCACTGCGCCGCACCCCAGTCGCCTCATTACGCTAAACAGAGTGGTTCCAGGGACACGATCATACGCCTGGCTAAAATCAACGAACATTACGTACAAGACGAATTTCTTTTAGCCACATCTGGGAGTCACGACATGTTCAATGTTTAATATGCGTCAGGAACTCCGTTTATCCGATGGAATTAGACGAAATCTGGGAGTTAGCGCTACTGACGTGTTGCCGGGTTGCTGACACACACACACACACACACACACACACACACACACACACACACACACACACACACACACACACACACACACACACACACACACACACACACACACACACACACACACACACTAATTGCCACCGGGAAAATGGCAATAATTACCGAAACAAATCAAGAACTCGCATTATACACTGACTTTTAGTGAAACGGTACGCAAGGAGGTGCAGTCCAGGTTGAAGCTGAAGAGCCATCCTATGCTATTGAAAACCTTCGCACCTGTCCTACGAGTTTCTGGGACTACTGTTGTCATAATTTCAACGACTTAAATCGGTCGCCTGTCATTTTGTGTTCTTATGACAGAATCTTGAGCTTAAGATCTTTTATAAACACGGTCTGATGTCTTTTGACAGGTGTTAGGAACAGAACTTGATGGAGGATAGATTGATATATCCCATGCTTTCCACTTTGGCGGTTTGTCCGTTCTTAGAATTAACCGATCATATAATTTTCTAAACAATTTAAAGAACATGTTTCTATATGGTCGACCCATTCTTGAACAGCTTGGGATAATTGGTTAAGAAACTTGTATTCTACACAATAATGTCTGAGGATGTTTGACTCACGGTAAGATAGCAGTTGCTGAGATAAATGCTTTCCTTCTATTCCCCCTTCCCTACCTCTTGGATTGGGTACCAAGTTTCCAGTGATTTTCCATACTTATACTGTCAAATTACTCACAAACTTGATAAAACAACTGTTAATTTTCATGAAGATAATCACAGAGCAAAACAAATGGAAAAAAATAAACACCAACGCAAAAGAAATCAACATAAAAATGGCTAAATCGCACACTCATATATATCAACACAAGAAAAATAAATTAATACATGTCAACAGAAATATGATAAATATATTAATATATGTCATAGAAGTGAAGAGGTAAACGTAGTTTACATAAAACGCAAAAAAAAAAAAAAAAAAAAAAACACACACACACAAACAACAAAAGTTTGCGATGACACGGGATTATTCTCTTGTGATTATGGTCATTTCCTGAATCCACTCGAGGAAGTTTAGTCGTGTTAGCGTTGACAACATTCACTATATTTACTTATTTGGAGGTCGTGGACTTGTGGTTAGGTATCTCTTAGAATGTATGTTAGTGGCGTGATGTGGAAGAAGCTCCCTCAGGGAACTATGAGTCTGAAAAGAGTTAAGTATGACGACGGTGGAAGAAATTAGGGATCTGGAAATCTAGAAGGCTAAATTACAACGGGAATGAATGGATTTGTTAGCCTTAAAAACGTGCTTTCACAGCAAGGTTGACATAAAGTTAAGTTGTATTATGAATGGTAATTGCTCAGAATACCTTGGCTTAATAGATTGCAGCAGTGATGGCATCACTAGATTCCTCTCACCCTCTGTTATTTGCATATAGAAATAAACCGATTCGGTTACGCCTTTCAACCGCCCCTAGCATTGAGCACTTGGTGAAAACAAACCCTAAAGGCCATATCACACTAGCACTTTTTCCGCATTACTTTTCTGTTGGCACCACGGAAATGTGGTCATTTTGGCTCGCGCAGTCACACTAACGATGAGAACCATGGAAACAGCTGACCAAAATTCTGAACACAGAAAGAAAGGTTCAACCCCTGCACAGGCTTCGGCAATGATGGACGTTATTCTGGCGTATTCTCGCTACTCTCATCTAGTCAGCTGATGGGGACAAATGTAAACAAACAGGCGAGCAGCTAGTTACAAACTTGTATGTTTTTATTAAAGACAAGAGAGAATTTTGCCTAATTTAAAATATTATTTATAGTTTAGACTGTCTTTTTAAATCGCTTTATAAATACTTTTTTTTTACATTACTATAACAATTTTCTATTATAGCTTATCATTTGAACCAGAAAAGACCACGGAAACATGCCAGCGAAAACAATAATTATCATTTGACTGGAATTTACCGCATTCACCCAAAATACATGCGGTAGCGAGAAAAAAAAACACGGAAACGTGAAAGAACCACGGAAATTGTGCAAGTGCGACACCCCCTTAAGTCGTTTGAAATCTCGCTGTTTTGCTTATAGAGTTGTTGAGTTTTTCCGAGAATTTAGTATCTATGTCAAAATGTTGTGGAGCTGTGTTGCTGTTGGTTGTTTGAACCACAACATGATGGAAAAGAAAGGTTTAACCTTTCATATATTCCCAGATTGCAAAAAGAAACCTGAAAAATAGAAGCAATGGTTACAGGCCATGAAACGCTTGAATGCTGATGGGACTGCTAGGGTGCCTTGTGGAAACTGTTTATATCTGCTCAGAACATGTTATCACATATTAATATTTTACACCTTTTCAAGTTTTATAGACAGATAATCACTTTCAAACTCTATCTATCCACACTATCTACCAAGGCAAAACAAAGTCAACATTGCTGACATTAGGTTTTGGCAACAGTTATACACTAAAAAGCACAACAGCAATATGACATTTTTCTGTAGTAAATTGATTTATCGGAATTTCAATTTACAGGCAAACCATCCCCGGATCCAACTCACCCAGAATTTATCCCAAGCACTGTCCTTTAGATGAAAAAACTGAGCAGCCATACTGTTAAATAAAAATTGAAAATAGGAAGAAAAGAAGCCTAGCTAAGGAGATACCAAGCATTCAGAAGAAACCAAAGTTTCCTGTTGCTTCTGTGTCTGAAATGTCATATAGTCTAGCAGATGAAACAACTGAAGAGGACCTATCTTCAATTATGGAGGAGAGAGAAATATGCATTGAGCGCTTGTAGGCCTTTATGTGACTTTAATGTCTCCTTTATATAAACACCTATATAGCTAAGAATCATATATTACTGTAGCAAGTTATGTTATCATAAAATCAGTTTTATCACATGGTGTGTTGATCAAATAGTCTTAGATGTCGGGATATTCAATATTTCAAAGGATCGTCGATTCCAATTTCGGCAGGCAGGAGATATGGGCACTTTTTTAGCTGCACAGCTTCTAGTTTTCCTTCATATCACTTTTTACTTCAGTTTTTAAAGAGTTAAAGCATTCATACGCCATTTTCGCTTATGCTGATAGTGAGGCATCTGCGAGCGATGGGTTTGTTTTCACCAAGTGCAATGGTAACTCCAATTTGTGATGTCACACCGAATTGGTCTACTATCTTGCAGAAACCCCCTACAGTCTTGGCCCTGAAGTCAGTGTTATTGAGA
>NC_091571.1:40123306-40128306 GCF_042767895.1 Penaeus vannamei
TAACCAGGAGACTCCAAATTTCGTTTTGTCACATAAACTTGATCGTAAATCACTCTAATCCACGATAGGTTACAGTACCTGCAATTTGGGGAGGTTAAGTTAGGTTACGTTGGTTAGGTTAGGTTAGGTTAGGTTAGGCTCAAATTTAACCAGGAGACTCCAAATTTCGTTTTCTCACATAAACTTGATCGTAAATCACTCTAATCCACGATAGGTTACAGTACCTGCAATTTGGGGAGGTTAGGTTAGGTTACGTTGGTTAGGTAAGGTTAGGTTAGGCTCAAATTTAACCAGGAGACTACAAATTTCGTTTTCTCACATAAACTTGATCGTAAATCACTCTAATCCACGATAGGTTACAGTACCTGCAATTTGGGGAGGTTAGGTTACGTTGGTTAGGTTAGGTTAGGTTAGGTTAGGTTAGGTTAGGCTCAAATTTAACCAGAAGACCCCAAATTTCGTTTTCTCACATAAACATGATCGTAAATCACTTTAATCCACGATAGGTTACAGTACCTGCAATTTGGGGAGGTTAGGTTAGGTTACGTTGGTTAGGTTAGGTTAGGTTAGGTTAGGCTCAAATTTAACCAGGAGACTCCAAATTTCGTTTTCTCACATAAACTTGATCGTAAATCACTCTAATCCACGATAGGTTACAGTACCTGCAATTTGGGGAGGTTAGGTTAGGTTACGTTGGTTAAGTAAGGTTAGGTTAGGTTAGGTCAGGTTAGGCTCAAATTAAACCAGGAGACTCCAAATTTCGTTTTCTCACATAAACTTGATCGTAAATCACTCTAATCCACGATAGGTTACAGTACCTGCAATTTGGGGAGGTTAGGTTAGGTAACGTTGGTTAGGTTAGGTTAGGTTAGGTTAGGTTAGGTTAGGCTCAAATTTAACCAGGAGACTCCAAATTTCGTTTTCTCACATAAACTTGATCGTAAATCACTCTAATCCACGATAGGTTACAGTACCTGCAATTTGGGGAGGTTAGGTTAGGTTACATTGGTTAGGTTAGGTTAGGTTAGGTTAGGTTAGGCTCAAATTTAACCAGGAGACTCCAAATTTCGTTTTCTCACATAAACATGATCGTAAATCACTCTAATCCACGATAGGTTACAGTACCTGTAATTTGGGGAGGTTAGGTTAGGTTACGTTGGTTAGGTTAGGTTAGGTTAGGTTAGGTTAGGTTAGGCTCAAATTTAACCAGGAGACTCCAAATTTCGTTTTCTCACATAAACATGATCGTAAATCACTCTAATCCACGATAGGTTACAGTACCTGCAATTTGGGGAGGTTAGGTTAGGTTACGTTGGTTAGGTTAGGTTAGGTTAGGTTAGGTTAGGTTAGGTTAGGCTCAAATTTAACCAGGAGACTCCAAATTTCGTTTTCTCACATAAACTTGATCGTAAATCACTCTAATCCACGATAGGTTACAGTACCTGCAATTTGGGGAGGTTAGGTTAGGTTACGTTGGTTAGGTTAGGTTAGGTTAAGTTAGGCTCAAATTTAACCAGGAGACTCCAAATTTCGTTTTCTCACATAAACTTGATCGTAAATCAATCTAATCCACGATAGGTTACAGTACCTGCAATTTGGGGAGGTTAGGTTAGGTTACGTTGGTTAGGTTAGGTTAGGTTAGGTTAGGTTAGGTTAGGTTAAACTCAAATTTAACCAGGAGACTCCAAATTTCGTTTTCTCACATAAACTTGGTCGTAAATCACTCTAATCCACGATAGGTTACAGTACCTGCAATTTGGGGAGGTTAGGTTAGGTTACGTTGGTTAGGTAAGGTTAGGTTAGGTTAGGTTAGGCTCAAATTTAACCAGGAGACTCCAAATTTCGTTTTCTCACATAAACATGATCGTAAATCACTATAAACCATGATAGGTTACAGTACCTGCAATTTGGGGAGGTTAGGTTAGGTTACGTTGGTTAGGTTAGGTTAGGTTAGGTTAGGTTAGGTTAGGTTAGGCTCAAATTTAACCAGGAGACTCCAAATTTCGTTTTCTCACATAAACTTGATCGTAAATCACTCTAATCCACGATAGGTTACAGTACCTGCAATTTGGGGAGGTTAGGTTAGGTTACGTTGGTTAGGTTAGGTTAGGTTAGGTTAGGTTAGGTTAGATTAGGCTTAAATTTAACCAGGAGACTCCAAATTTCGTTTTCTCACATAAACTTGATCGTAAATCACTCTAATCCACGATAGGTTACAGTACCTGCAATTTGGGGAGGTTAGGTTAGGTTACGTTGGTTAGGTTAGGTTAGGTTAGGTTAGGTTAAGCTCAAATTTAACCAGGAGACTCCAAATTTCGTTTTCTCACATAAACTTGATCGTAAATCACTCTAATCCACGAAAGATTACAGTACCTGCAATTTGGGGAGGTTAGGTTAGGTTACGTTGGTTAGGTTAGGTTAAGTTAGGTTAGGTTAGTTTAGTTTAGGTTAGGTTAGGTTAGGCTCAAATTTAACCAGGAGACTCCAAATTTCGTTTTCTCACATAAACTTGATCGTAAATCACTCTAATCCACGATAGGTTACATTACCTACAATTTGGGGAGGTTAGGTTAGGTTACGTTGGTTAGGTTAGGTTAGGTTAGGTTAGGTTAGGCTCAAATTTAACCAGGAGACTCCAAATTTCGTTTTCTCACATAAACTTGATCGTAAATCACTCTAATCCACAATAGGTTACAGTACCTGCAATTTGGGGAGGTTAGGTTAGGTTACGTTGGTTAGGTTAGGTTAGGTTAGGTTAGGTTAGGTTAGGTTAGGTTAGGCTCAAATTTAACCAGGAGACTCCAAATTTCGTTTTCTCACATAAACATGATCGTAAATCACTCTAATCCACGATAGGTTACAGTACCTGCAATTTGGGGAGGTTAGGTTAGGTTACGGTGGTTAGGTTAGGTTAGGTTAGGTTAGGTTAAGCTCAAATTTAACCAGGAGACTCCAAATTTCGTTTTCTCACATAAACTTGATCGTGAATAACTCTAATCCACGATAGGTTACAGTACCTGCAACTTGGGGAGGTTACGTTGGTTAGGTTAGGTTAGGTTAGGTTAGGTTAGGTTAGGTATGGTTAAGCTCAAATTTAACCAGGAGACTCCAAATTTCGTTTTCTCACATAAACTTGATCGTAAATAACTCTAATCGACGATAGGTTACAGTACCTGCAATTTGGGGAGGTTAGGTTAGGTTACGTTGGTTAGGTTAGGTTAGGTTAGGTTAGGCTCAAATTTAACCAGGAGACTCCAAATTTCGTTTTCTCACATAAACTTGATCGTAAATCACTCTAATCCACGATAGGTTACAGTACCTGCAATTTGGGGAGGTTAGGTTAGGTTACGTTGGTTAGGTTAGGTTAGGTTAGGTTAGGTTAGGTTAGGCTCAAATTTAACCAGGAGACTCCAAATTTCGTTTTCTCACATAAACTTGATCGTAAATCACTCTAATCCACGATAGGTTACAGTACCTGCAATTTGGGGAGGTTAGGTTAGGTTACGTTGGTTAGGTTAGGTTAGGTTAGGTTAGGTTAGGTTAGGCTCAAATTTAACCAGGAGACTCCAAATTTCGTTTTGTCACATAAACTTGATCGTAAATCACTCTAATCCACGATAGGTTACAGTACCTGCAATTTGGGGAGGTTAGGTTAGGTTACGTTGGTTAGGTTAGGTTAGGTTAGGTTAGGTTAGGCTCAAATTTAACCAGGAGACTCCAAATTTCGTTTTCTCACATAAACTTGATCGTAAATCACTCTAATCCACGATAGGTTACAGTACCTGCAATTTGGGGAGGTTAGGTTAGGCTACGTTGGTTAGGTTAGGTTAGGTTAGGTTAGGTTAAACTCAAATTTAACCAGGAGACTCCAAATTTCGTTTTCTCACATAAACTTGATCGTAAATCACTCTAATCTACGAAAGATTACAGTACCTGCAATTTGGGGAGGTTAGGTTAGGTTACGTTGGTTAGGTTAGGTTAAGTTAGGTTAGGTTAGGTTAGGTTAGGTTAGGTTAGGTTAGGCTCAAATTTAACCAGGAGACTCCAAATTTCGTTTTCTCACATAAACTTGATCGTAAATCACTCTAATCCACGATAGGTTACATTACCTACAATTTGGGGAGGTTAGGTTAGGTTACGTTGGTTAGGTTAGGTTAGGTTAGGTTAGGTTAGGTTAGGCTCAAATTTAACCAGGAGACTCCAAATTTCGTTTTCTCACATAAACTTGATCGTAAATCACTCTAATCCACGATAGGTTACAGTACCTGCAATTTGGGGAGGTTAGGTTAGGTTACGTTGGTTAGGTTAGGTTAGGTTAGGTTAGGTTAGGTTAGGTTAGGCTCAAATTTAACCAGGAGACTCCAAATTTCGTTTTCTCACATAAACATGATCGTAAATCACTCTAATCCACGATAGGTTACAGTACCTGTAATTTGGGGAGGTTAGGTTAGGTTACGTTGGTTAGGTTAGGTTAGGTTAGGTTAGGTTAGGTTAAGCTCAAATTTAACCAGGAGACTCCAAATTTCGTTTTCTCACATAAACATGATCGTAAATCACTCTAATCCACGATAGGTTACAGTACCTGCAATTTGGGGAGGTTAGGTTAGGTTACGTTGGTTAGGTTAGGTTAGGTTAGGTTAGGTTAGGTTAGGTTAGGCTCAAATTTAACCAGGAGACTCCAAATTTCGTTTTCTCACATAAACTTGATCGTAAATAACTCTAATCCACGATAAGTTACAGTACCTGCAATTTGGGGAGGTTAGGTTAGGTTACGTTGGTTAGGTTAGGTTAGGTTAGGCTCAAATTTAACCAGGAGACTCCAAATTTCGTTTTCTCACATAAACTTGATCGTAAATCACTCTAATCCACGATAGGTTACAGTACCTGCAATTTGAGGAGGTTAGGTTAGGTTACGTTGGTTAGGTTAGGTTAGGTTAGGTTAGGTTAGGCTCAGATTTAACCAGGAGACTCCAAATTTCGTTTTCTCACATAAACTTGAT
>NC_091572.1:20000-25000 GCF_042767895.1 Penaeus vannamei
TATTAATTCTACCAACCGGAATTATTCCTCGTCAGAGAGCGTAAATATAAACCATAAATATTTCCTACGATTCTGCAGGAACTCATAAGTATTTCGTAAGTATAACGAGTATATTCTTAACTCTCGTAATACAAGGTATACTCCAAAATCAAAAAGTTTAATGAGAGGATAAGTCTTCTAAACAAATTTTACGCCCGTAGTTCGCCCTCATCTTTTAACATGGATTCTTAGCCTCGTGTTAACCGCCGCCAAAAATTTTTATCTTTTTTTATATACGTTTTACAAATCTGAATCAAAGACGATTTAAAATGGAGTTTACTGAAAGCGGCTCTTGCTTAATCAACCCCGAAGCCAAAAAGAAATAGTTATGAAATTGAGCGAATTAAAAAGTGAAAGCGGAATATAAGATTGCTAAATATGCAGCGATTAATTAGGGCAAATAACCCAACGGCTTTTGGAAGTATTTCGCTTTTCAATTTTTTTTCTTTTTATTTTTTTAAGTTTTTGTTTTTTATCTTATTTTTATCTTATTATTATTCTACTTCATCTTTGTTTTTTTTATTTTCTTTCTTTTCTTTTCTTTTTTTTCTTTATTTCTTTGAGTCATTTCGGTTGAAAATACTTTGCTCCCGCACACACAAGCACACACACACACACACACATACACACACACACACACACACACACACACACACACACACACACACACACACACACACACACACTCACACACACACACACACACACACACACACACACACACACACAAACACACACACACACACACACACACACACACACACACACACACACACACACACACACACATTCACCCACACTCACCCACACACACATATATATGCATGTATATATTCGTGTATATGTATACACACATATACGTACATACAAATTTATATACGTCTCCATACTGTAAATATGCATATGTATACTCCTTTATGTGAGGGATGTGTAGCCATGTAAATAATGTTTACTAATGGCACGAGAGCGAGGAGAGAGAAGAGAGGCGAGAGTCCTGGGAGGAGAGAGGAGAGAAGCGAGAGGGATGAGGAGAGGGTATACGTGCAGGTGTGGTCATGAATAAACCCTCATAAACCTGTGTCTCATTTAGCCATCTCATGATATGTGTATGTATGAATATGTATATATGTGTATATATATATGTATGTATATATATATATATATATATATATATATATATATATATATATATATATATGTGTGTGTGTGTGTGTGTGTGTGTGTGTGTGTGTGTATGTGTGTGTGTGTGTGTTTGTATGTGTGTGTGTGTGTGTGTGTGTGTGTGTGTATGTATATATGTACATATATATAGGTACATTTACACACACAGTTATATATATATATATATATATATATATATATATATATATATATATATATACATATATATATATACAGTATACGTACATACATGCATACACACACACACATACATATATGTACAAATGTGCGTGTGTGTGTGTTCGCGCGTGCCTTTGACCCGCCCACTCACCTGCATTCCAGCCCATCAATATCCCAGGTCAACAAGCGACCCACAACCCCAGGTGGGATTTTACTCTCCCCGGCCAGGTTTTAAAGTCCTCGAGACAACACGGGCCGAACACCGGGGGAAAAAGATCCGGTAAATGGGGGGTAATAAACCGGCGAGTAATGAGGTAGTGAAGGGGGGAGGTGGGGGAAGAGGGGGAAGGGGGGGTGGGGGTAGGGGGGGTTGGGGGGTGAAGGAAGGGGGGGGGAGGGGGGAGAGCGGGTGACGTCAGCAGCTGAGCGAGTGGGAGTGTGTACGCGGGGGCGGCACTCACGCGCCCACGCACGGACGCACACATGAACATACAACACACACTAGCATAACCGCACAGACACACACACAAATATACATATGTAATCACACACCGCACACACACACACATACACACACACACACATACACACATACAAACACGCTAACACACACACACAAACACACACGCATACACACACAAACACACACACATACACACAAAAAGCCACACACAAAAAACACACTCACGCAAAATGCATACACACAAACAAATACATACACACACAGAGACAGACATACTCACACACACATACATACATATATACGCCCACAAACACGCCCACGTTTCCGTCGACACGCTGTCTCTATCTACTTTATCCCATCATTAACTCACATCCGATCTTTATCTCTGTTTTTATAGTTTTTTTTTCCAGGGAAATCGGAGAGGGAAAATGCGTATAAAAATATGACACATTAAAACCTTTCCCAAAATATTTCTAGAATCATTTGGGGAAAAAAAAAATGTTTGTGAAGCTAAACTCGATTGATAAACAGCTGTTCAGGACGCCAAAGGTGTATACGTGGTGTGGTATTTGTCTGTCTTTCTTTTATACCCCGTCTCTATCTTTTTTTCTGAATCTCTTTCTCTCTCTGTTCTTTTCTGTGTCTGTCTATATGCCTGTCTCTGTCTCTGTTTGTCTGTCTCTCTCTCTTTCTCTCTCTCTCTCTCTCTTTCTCTCTCTCTCTCTCTCTCTCTCTCTCTCTCTCTCTCTGTTTCTCTCTCTCTATCTATCTATCTATCTATCTCTCTCCCTCTCCCTCTCCCTATCCCTCTCCCTCTCCATCTCCTTGTCCCTCTCCCTCCCTCTATCCCTCTCCCTCGCCTTCACCCACTCCTTCTCCCTCTCCCTCTCCCTTTCTCACTCTCCCTCCCTCTCCTTCTCCCTCTCCCTCTCCCTCTCCCTCTCCCTCTCCCTCTCCCCCCCACCCTCTCCCTCTCCCACCCTCTCCCCATCCCCCACCCTCTCCCTCTCCCTATCTCCCTCCCTCTCTCTCTCGCACAACAAAAACCACAAAACGACAAAAGATTTCACCTCTCTCAACCCAGGAAACCCCAGCGCCTGAAGTCCAGAGTCAGAAGACGAGAGAGACAGCTGAAAGGGCGAGAGAGTGCACGACCCCGGTGGGAGTCTATGCTACTGCTATGGTAACCTGCAGGTGGGGGGGGGGGCGGCCGGTCGGTGCAGCTAAGTCCTCGAATAATCATTACCGGTGCCTATGTGTGCGTGAGGGAGAGGGAGGGAGAGAGGGAGAGAGGGAAAAAGCGAGAGAGGGTCGAGAGGGAGGGGGAGAGGAGAGATAAGGAGAGGGAAGGGTGGGGAGAGGAGAGATAGGGAAAGAGAGGAGGGCAGAGGAGAGATAGGGTGAGAGGACAGATAAGGAGAGGGAGGGTTGGGGAGAGGAGAGAGAGAGAAAGAGATAGAGGGGGGGAGAGGAAAGAAAGAGAGAGAGGGGTGAGAGGAGTGATAGGGAGAGAGAGGGGCGAAAGTAGAGATAGGGAGAGAGAAAAAGAAAGGGAGGGGGAGAGGAGAGAGAGAGAAGGGGGGGGGGCGTGTAGGAGGGAGGGAGCGGGTAGGAGAATGGGATAGAGAGAGGGTAAAGCAGTGAGAGTGATAAGAAAGAAGAAAATAGATTAAGAAAGAGAGAGAGGCTGAAAGACAGACAGATAGATAGACATACAGACAGACAGAGAGGGGAGAGTAAGAGAGAGACAGAGACAGAGCGACGACACAGACAAAGACACATCCAGAAACCAGAGAGAAAGAGAAAGAAACAGAGAAAGAGAACAAACAGAGGATTAGGGACATGAAAGGAAAGGGGAAAAAAAAGATGGAAAAAGCAGGGTGAGAACTGAAGCAGAAAGACTAAGTTCCCTTGACTTATGAAGTAGAAATCCTGCACTTCAAAGATATATATAAGTTGATATATCCTAAATTGAATTTATATAGTATCGGTAAGTTGACATTTTTACCTGATTATCTCTGTCTCTTTTAAATTGGTTGTTAATGATTTTGAAATAGCAAGTGGAAAGTCCTAGTTTTATTAAGGACAAAAACAAATGTAAAAATAAAATTGCTATGGTAGTAACATTAAATAAATAAATAAATAAATAAATAAACAAATAAATAAATAAAATTGCTATGGTAGTGACATTAAGATTAATTATTACAATATTGATAAAAATGTGGGTGATGATGATAGTATGAATAATGATCATGATAATAACAAGGAGTGTAGTAACAGCAGTAGCGATAATAATGATAATGATCAAAATAATTATATCAATTATGATCAAGATAATGATAATGATATTAATTATGATCAAGATAATGATAATGATATTAATTATGATCAAGATAATGATAATGATATTAATTATGATCAAGATAATGATAATGATATTAATTATGATCAAGATAATGATAATGATATTAATTATGATCAAGATAATGATAATGATATTAATTATGATCAAGATAATGATAATGATATTAATTATGATCAAGATAATGATAATGATATTAATTATGATCAAGATAATGATAATGATATTAATTATGATCAAGATAATGATAATGATATTAATTATGATCAAGATAATGATGATATTAATTATGATCAAGATAATGATAATGATATTAATTATGATCAAGATAATGATAATGATAACAATGGCAATGATAATAATAATGTAAATGATAATGATAATGATGACGCTAATGATGATAATAATGTAAATGATAATAATAATGATGAGGCTGATGATGATAATAATGTAAATGATAATAATAATGATGACGCTAATGATGATAATAATGTAAATGATAATGATAATGGTGACGCTAATGATGATAATAATGTAAATGATAATGATAATGATAACGCTAATGATGATGATAATAATGTAAATGATAATGATAATGATGACGCTAGTGACGATGATGATAATGACACTGTTCTATGCTCTAAGTGACGTGTGATCAGCCACATGATAACCGACGATGGCTTTTAACTGTCCCACGTCACTCAAAACCACATAATACTGACAACCAACAGCTCTCCACATCTGAAACATGTGGACCGACAAACCACATTGTTCCTGATGGTCAAACAATGAGTT
>NC_091572.1:30000-32500 GCF_042767895.1 Penaeus vannamei
ACCATCTAATGATATAAGTATCTGACAACCCAACCATTGTAACTACCTAATAGCTCAACTACCTATCTAACAACCCAACTATCTAACAATCTAACAATCCAAATATCTGACTATCTAACAATCTAACTATGTAATGATCCAACTATCTACCTAGCAATCTATGTAACAATTCAAGTATCTATCAAGCAATCTATTTAATTATGTAATTATCCATCTATTAACAATCCAATTATATGACTGTCTAACAATCTAACAATCCAATTATCAAGCAATCTAACAATCTTACTATCTAACAACACAACTATCTAACAATCTAACAATCGAACTATGAAACTATCTAACAATCTATCTAACAATTCAACTATTTAATAATACAAGTATCTAACGACCCAGTCATTGTAACTATTTAATAGCTCATCTATCTAACAACCCATCTAACAATCTAACAATCTATGTAACAATATAACGATCTAATCTAACAATCCAATTATCAAGCAATCTAACAAGTTTACTATCAAACAACGCAACTATCTAACAATCTTAACAATCCAACTATCTATCTAACAATCTATGTAACGATCCAACTATCTAACTATCAATCTATTCAACTATGTAATAACCCATCAAACAATTTAACTATCCAATTATATGTCTAACAATCTATCTAATAACCCAACCATCTAATGATATAAGTATCTGACAACCCAACCATTGTAACTACCTAATAGCTCAACTACCTATCTAACAACTCAACTATCTAACAATCTAACAATCCAACTATCTGACTAACAACCTAACTATGTAACAATATAACGATCTAATAATCTAACAATCTTACTATCTAATGACCCAACTATCTAACAATCTAACAATCGGACTATAAAACTATCTAACAATCTATCTAACAATCTAACTATCTAATAATATAAATATCTAACAACCCAACCATTGTAACTACCTAATAGCTCAATTATCTATCAACGCAACTATCTAACAATCTAACAATCCAACTATCTATCTAACAATCTATGTAACGATCCAACTATCTAACTATCAATCTATTCAATTATGTAGTAACCCAACTATCCAACAATTTAACAATCCAATTATATGAATGTCTAACAATCTATCTAACAACCCAACTATCTAATGATATAAGTATCTGACAACCCAACCATTGTAACTACCTAATAGCTCAACTACCTATCTAACAACTCAACTATCTAACAATCTAACAATCCAACTATCTGACTATCTAACAATCTAACTATGTAACAATATTACGATCTAATAATCTAACAATCTTACTATTTAATAACCCAAAAATCTAACAATCTAACAGTCGAACTATAAAACTATCTAACAATCTATCTAACAATTCAACTATTTAATAATATAAGTATCTAACAACCCAACCATTGTAACTATCTAATAGCTCATCTAACAACCCAACTATCTAACAATCTAACAGTCAACTATCAAATTAACAACCCATTTATCTAACCATCAAACAATCTAAAAGTCTTACTATCTAATAACCCATCTATCTAACAATCTAACCATCCAATTATATGAATGTCTAACAAGCTAACTATCCAATTGTAATGTCAAACAATCTAACTATCTAACAACTCAACTATCTAATGATATAAGCATCTAACAACCCAACCATCGAACTATATAACAACCTAGCAATGGAACTATAAAAAAATCTAACATTCTGACAATCTAACAGTCTAACAGTCACACACACATATTTATACATATATATGAACATATTTATACATATTTATATATATACATATATATATTAATATGTATGTATGTATGTGCATATATATACATATTTATATATATGTATATACTCATATATATGCATATATATATATACACACATATAAATATATATACAGATATACATGCATATGTGTGTATATATATATATATGTATACATATATGCATATATATATGCATATATGTATACATGTATGGATAGGCATATATATATGTATATATGCGTATGTATATATGTATATATATACATATATGTTTCTATATTCGTATACATATGTATATATACATATATATATATATATATATATATATATATATATATATATATACTTATATAGCGGACAAAAAAAGAAGAAAAAAAGAAAAAAACAGAGACCACTTAGTGACGTTTACATCATGTGAGAGGAAGTGGGCGGGGCCTAGCTCGACAGTTGCCAACTAGGATTTTCAAACAGAGTGGTATTACCTGTCTTTTAAGTACCTTGAGACCAACAATACGAACTACCCTTGTACCAACACCTAATCAACAAATACAAAGAAACGAACCAACTTCAGCCCAAAAAAAAGGTAAACCTAATCAAATACAAAGAAACAAACTAAAATTAAAAAAGGTAGATGGATAGACCTCACCGCCTTTAACCCTCGAAGCTCAGAAGAACAACAGCAAAATGATTTACGTTCTCTTAAGCTTCGCCGAGCTGGAAT
>NC_091572.1:52500-60000 GCF_042767895.1 Penaeus vannamei
GAAGGAAACTGATCGCTGTGCAGAGGGACCGACAGGCGATAACTCCGTGTCACCATCAAGCTTACGTGAATTGGTTATAATTCGTGCAGTCAGGTCGTGGGCAGCGGGAATTCATTGCGATCAGTGGTGTGTGTGTGTGTTTATATATGTATATATATATATATATATATATATATATATATATATGTGTGTGTGTGTGTGTGTGTGTGTGTGTGTGTGTGTGTGTTTATATGTGTGTGTGTTCATATATATGTGTCTTTGTGTTTATATATATACCTATATATATATATATATATATATATATATATATATATATATATATATATATATATATCTATATATATATATATATATGTCTGTATGTGTGCGTGTGTGTGTGTGCGTGTGTGTGTGTGTGTGTGTGTGTGTGTGTGTGTGTGTGTGTGTGTGTGTGTGTGTGTGTGTGTGTGTGTGTGTGTGCGTGTGTGTATGTGTATACATACATATATATATATATATATATATATATATATATATATATATGTATGTATATATATGCATGTATGTGTGATTCATTAACATACGTAATGCCTCTAAATTAATTTGAAGTTCGGCGCCGCCCCGCACCTCTGTCTGTCCTCCAAAACAAAGTTCGTTATCCACTTTGAGAACCAGAAGCAGATCCGTTACAAAGGACGAAAATTATATATCGCTGCGCATCGGGGATTCCCCTTTCAAAAGGACGTTGTTGCGATGTATGTTGCGATGGAAAGAATGAAGTGCGTTCTATAATGAACACGGGCTTGGATAGGTTTTCAGCGTTGAAAAGTGCTTCGTGTGGAGGACGCTTGGCTTAGTTGAACGCGGCTCTGATTTTAATAATAATCAGTGCCATCGGTGTTGTTGAATTGATCATTCTAATTATTACAATTTCCAATTTTATCAATTTATAAGCACGAGAAGCAACATCAGTGTTGTTATTATCTTTACTATTATCCTCATCTTTATCAGTGCATTATTAACACATTTGAACAAACAATAGAAGCCATAAATAGAATCATTTTCTTCCTTTCTCTCCTCACTCAAGAGGAACCGAAGCCCACACCCAGTGACCTCTCCTGTGTGTGCTTAAGGTCTCACGCGAAGAAAGCTGAACTTGCTCTTTTTTCCTTTTTTTCCTATCGATCCAGACGTCCTTTCATCACGTCGTTCGAGATGGATGATCCCGGATGATGGATGAAGGAGGACAGTTATTGGCGCGGAGGAAACATCGGGCGGGGCAGGTGAAACAGGCTCGATAATAGACCCGTGGAATGGAGTCGAAGGAGGTCGCCATTTCTGTGGAGCTTCTGGGCGATCATGTGTTGGTTTGTGTTGCCTGTTGGCCGCTGTGGGTTGTTTGTTGGTTACCGGTCTGTAGTGGTGTTAATAATCATTGGGTAACGTGTTGTTTTTGACCCACAGGAGCCGTTCGCATAGGTCTATGTACATTCAACTGTCATGGCCGGTGTGTTATCTCCAGTATGTTTGTAGAACAGCGGTATATCGTGTATATTAGATGTTTTCCGTTCAGTTAATTGTCCTACATGGCCCCGGGTATACTCCACATCTGCCTTTAACACGTCTCCTTGCCAACTGTTATAAGTCTACAACCTTCATAGTAACAGAAATATACTTACTATACTGAGTCCTCAACAATTTATCTGCTCCAACCCCGTCAAAAGTGCGTTGTCAGCGCGTATTCGCAAACGTGTGGACAGTCACTTAAGTGTTGCCATTGGGCTTACGACTTCTTGTGGATTTTAGTCTAATCTATTGCTTTATAAAGTGTTAAATAATCTATTGCTTTATAAAGTGTTAAAGCGTCTTCGTGTGAGACGCGGCGCCCTGTGGAGAACTTTGTGACCTTGGAAGTGTTTGCCGCTGAGAAAGTCCTTCGTTTTAGGTCAATGTGATATTGTGATTGTGTTTTGTACAGTCGTCCAGGAAAGGAGGGGTTGTCGGGAACTTTTATCCTTCACTGTTTATCAGTTCATTAAAAACTTCCAAGTTTCTCTTCCTCTCTCTCGAACCTAGTTTGACACTTCCTCCTCCTCTTTGTAAATTGTTTGTTTATCTATACATATATCTCTTTATTTATATATATATCTTTATTTATTATTCTACATTTTATTGTGTGCAATCAATTCCAAGCGGGATATAAATCTCGCTAGCCCATTTCGTGGAACAAACTACAAACACACACGAAACAAGGTATTAAAAGCCATTTCGTATTTACCAAATATACGTTGTCATATTTATTCACTAAACCATGATCAACAAGCAATTTTTTTAATCTAATAATCAAGTTAGAGGATCTTTTAAATCAAGAGGCCAAGGGTTGACGCAATCTAAGTGGTCTGCAACGTCTTCTGAAGGAATAAATGCATCCCAAGGAGCTTCACCTGCCAGCTGGTCACGCACCTGTTTATGAAAATAAATAAATGAATAAATAGATAAATATAGAATAAATGAATACATAAATGAATATATCGTAAATGAAAATAGGTGAGTATATGATAAATAAAAATATATGAATATATCATAAATGAATAAAAAACATACATATATAGTAAATTAATAAAAATAAGCATATATTTTTTATTCTTTCATTTTTTAGATTAGTTTGGGCAGTGTTACACGAAATCAAAAGAAAACGGGAGAGCATATAGAAAACGAAGGAAATGATAGTGACGTCACATCCTCATATAGACTGTAAAAATGTTGTTATAATGTAATAAACAAATCAGTAGAAATTAAATACCCTTATGCAAAATTACCCGCCAAAAAACTTCTTAATAATAACAGGAGTGCCAGAGGTACGATGAGCAAGCGAAAGGGAGAATGATTGAATATTGAGAAATATTTACGGAGAAGCGGTGTAAGAGACCCAGTGAAGTGGAAGAAACGGATAAATGAAGCGAAAGAGATTTGTGGAGAGAGAAGCTAACTGCCGGATTATGAAGTTAAACGTAGCGTAGGAATGCTGTAAGTAAATGAGATGAGAATGAGAAGATTTGATCGATAGATAGATAGACAGTGAAGAAGGAAGGGATTCGTGATAGAGATAGATAGAAGGAAAGAAAACAAGATAATTTTTTTATCCTTTTTGTACATCTACAAGGAACTTATCTTACTAAAAAGACTAAAAAAAAAAACATTTAAAAACCAAAACAAAAACCGATCGCCCCCCCCCCGTTTCCGAATCACAAGACACAAAAAAACACTAATTGGAAACTGACCCTTTCGACCTCCTGGAAGACGCGAATAAGGTTCATTCCAGCCAGTTTCTTGAGGTCTTCGTCCGTCCACTTCGGGTCAAGAAGAAGCTCGGCGAAGATGTAAGGGTACTTGCTCACGTCCTCCAGACCCTCCGGAACTCTGGAAGAAAGTGTAGAAGAGGTTTAGAAGGAGAATGGATGTCTTCACAATACGAGGGATGCGTTTAACCGGTTTCGATTACCTCTTCCGTGAGAAATAGCATATTTATGTATGTCTGACGAGGATAGAATCAGAACCGGTTAAATGCATATCTTGTATTGGGAAAGTATTCACCTATTTTCTAACAAATTTGTTGCAAAATATATGGTTCACTTTAAGGAAAGCTGTTGGAATGGCGGAAATGCACCTGTTTTCCTTAATTACTTTTTAAGGTGTGTTTAAGTGGATATTATTGGAGGAAGAATATTGCTTTTAAAGAGTGTAGAATTATTGATGATCATTACATAACTTTCCGCATCAGCAAAGGAATTTTATGTTTTATGTTGGATATTACTATTTCCAACCGTAATCTGACACTGGAGTTATGGTTGAAAGTCTTAAGATAATACAATAATTTTCCTTCCTAAGTGCAATGAGAAATTCAGCAAAATTTATAGGCCGAGGTCGCGGTTGGAAAGTAAACATCCAGGGCTTCAAAATATGAATTATGATGAAATAACACTGATTTTAACACAATAAACATTTTTTTTTTTTTTACCTGGGCTTTTCATCTGATCCCAATCTCCCTTTTATTAAAGTCTCATTTATATCAATAGTAAAATATAATTCCTTTCAATAAACGCAATCTAAAAAACTAAGAATCTTCACTATAGATATAAACACAAGAATATAATCATAATCATACGTTGTTATTCCTTCGTAATCGCTGCCAAGACCCACGTGATCAGGGCCCGCAATGTCCCGGATGTGGTTGATGTGAGCTGAAAGGAAAGCGGTGATCAAAATGGAGGAATTAGGAATAAAAGGAACGTAAACATTAAAAAAACAACAATAGGGGACCTTCAGAGAGAGAGAAAAAAATATATCACATACACATACACACACACACACACACACATAAAAACACACACACACACACACACACACACACACACACACACACACACACACACACACACACACACACACACACACACACACACATACACACACACACACACAAACACACACACACACACACACACACACACCTGTACATATATAAATGTATATGTGAGTAGAGAGCTATTTTGCAATTAATATTTTAACTAATAAGAGTTTCATACAATAAAAATATATATATACATCAACACGTAAAATAGAAAGTATATATATTTTGTAATTAATATATCAACACATTAAAAGTGTAATGGGATAATTCCTACATCTGAGACAGAGAACAGAAAAAGAAGATTAATAGGAGACAAATAACAGAAAAAATAGAAGAAATGGAGACAGGAAACAGAAAAAAAGGAAAAAGGCTACAGAAAAAAAAAGACAAAATTGGAAACACGACAGAAAATTTAGACAAAATAGTAAAAAAAAAAAAAAAACAGAGAAAAGACAAGAAATATCAATAAAGAAAGAGAGAACACTATCAATAACAAATAAAAAAAAATCAATAACAAACCAAATCCAACAAGAACAAAACTCAGAGAGAATCTGATAAAGGACGCCCCCCCCCCCCCCCCCCACACACAAAAAAAAAAAACACAAACTAAAAACAGACAAACAAACACTTTGACTTACCGACAACATCCTGGAGGGTCGCGGTGGAGGAACACGACAGGAAGTCTGGCAAAAAGTTTACCATAGCAATTCCTCCATTTTCGTGCTGTACGAAGAGAATGAGGTTATATCATGACAATAACACGACTGCTGTCTTGGTATCATTTCAAATAACGTATCTGTGCTCTTGGGAATATTCTAGAAGCTCTTACTCCGTTTTTCACTTAACTTCTCTCTTACCTGGGGTATAAAAGATGTGAAACAGGTAAGATGTAAAGTTTTGTTATTGTTTACCATTTATTTTTAGTTTTCTGTAATGGGGAGGAAATTGTTTTGTAGCATAGCTCTGAAAATTCCCATTTTCTTTACCCGCCAAAATTCCCATTTTCTTTAACCGTCCCAAGTATTTTAGCGTTTATTTTGTTGAGCATCAGTTCACATGCACTAAAAGGTAATGTCTTTATGCTCTTTACACATAAAGACATACGGCTCGGCGACAGAACCCAAAGTGAGGATCAGTGAACGAGTCAGAAATTAAATTTGTTGAAATTGCTCCGTTTTCTGTTCGCTGCAGCGGGAGTTCCATCTACCGGAGGGAAATTAGACACTTTAGAGGGGAAACTAAAGTGAACATTATTCCTGTATTTACGATGTAATTTTCTTTCGGAAACTCGTCTCGTTCCGGTGGCGTCTGCATTATAATGATACCCTTGCGTGAGCACTTTTTCATCCACACCATTTGAATAAAAAGTATATCCTCCCAGTGTTCTAGAATATCGTTATGGAAACCATCAAAGTAAATTGATTGTCCACGGAATTAAAGACAGCTGTGATCAATACCGAAAAAAAGCTTATGTGGGAATTGTTATTGTGTATGCATACTGCCTGAGTAGTATTAAAAAGAAATGATTATGTTAACATTTTTTTTCCAATTCAGGGCTTTTTAACAAAGAAGAACGGAAGAGAGTGGTGATATTGAAACAAAATTCGAAGCGACGAACCAGCGAAGTGAGGAACGATCATATTCAACTAACATGAAGAATAATGCCTTTTCACTAAGCGTTAAATACGTGTCTAAAGCAAGGACGGATTAACGTGATGTCTCGCCAGTCTGAAAATAACGTAAGACAAGGTTCAGGCTTTAAGAGAAGAGAGGATTAGAGAAAAAAGATAGAAAAGGTAAAAAGCGAAGAGAGAGAAGAGAGAAGAGAAACAAGATAGAAAAGAAGCTTAATATAATAGAAAATAGAGGAGAGAGAAGAGAGAGAAGATCGACATCACTCCTTACCAGCCTGACCAGGACGTCATCGGGAATATTCCTGGTGATGTTACACAGGGCCCGGGTGTCGCTGTGTGAAAAGATGACCGGCGCCCGCGTGATGTCAAGGACGTCGTTCATGGTCTGGGACGCCACGTGGGAGATGTCAACGAGCATGCCCAGACGATTCATTTCCTTGACAACCGTCTGAGGGCGAAACAAGAGAGTGTGAGATTGTAGAAGTAAAGAGAAAAGGAAAAGGAAAAAGAACGAAAAATTACCCGATAGAGGGGAACGAATGAAAGGTTTTGGGAAAAGACACTTTAAGGAACGAAGAGAGGTGATAGGACGGAGAGGAAGGATAAATAAGGATATAGTAGAGATAAAGGGGAGGCGAAGCTGGAAGGGCTCGGAGCGAAATGAAGACAGCGAGAAGGGGAAGGCATAATATCAGCCTCCAGCGTGTCTGCACCTACCTCGCCCCAGGCAGTTAAACCATCAAACTCCAGATGTTCAGGCTCGGCCGCTGAGTTATCCGCCCTGAGGGGAGAGAAGCTGCTCTCAGATCTTTCTCATATGTTACGTATTCCGTGCTTTTAAAAATACTGCACGGCGCGCTGGTCGATATGCTACTGTAATTTAACAGTCGGCTGATATGTTACAGTGTGTTTTGTAGGCGATGCTTTGTTTCGGGAGACTGGTTAATCACTTGGATGAATCAGCGACCGTAAAGGCAAACTGTGCAGCTGTGTAATTACATGGGAATATTGCAGTTGTAATTGGCGTTATGTTAACAGAGCAACTTAATAGAAACTCAGTTTTGTTCTTGTTCTTTGATAACTTCTACCGATTTGATCGTCCTGCCTTACAACACCAAACATGTTCTTAAAAACAACCATGATGAAGAAGGAAATGGCGTAGAAACAGAAGAAGAAGAAGCAGAACGAGTGAAATTAATAACAACTACTTACCAAGGCGTGTTGCACATATGCGTCAGTGTCATGTACCGGACGCCCTGCCTGTAGAAGGTCCTCAGCGTCCCCAGTGAGGAGTCCATGCTGTGCCCGCCTTCCACGCCCACCATACACCCGATTTTTCCGTGGGCGTGGGCGTTAAGGATCCCTAGAATGATGTGAAAAGTTCGTGTCTCTTTGGGAAGCATTATTATTACAATTGTTGTTATATTTGCTATTATTATCAATATATTTTGTTGTTATTACTGTCTTTTTGGGAAG
>NC_091572.1:67500-72500 GCF_042767895.1 Penaeus vannamei
GTGTGCGTGTGGGTGTGCATGCGTGTGTTTGGTGTGCGTGTGAGTGTGCATGCGTGTGTTTGCGTGTGCGTGTGGGTGTGCATGCGTGTGTTTGGTGTGCGTGTGAGTGTGCATTCGTGTGTCTTGTGTGAGTGTGCATGCGTGTGTCTTGTGTGAGTGTGCATGCGTGTGTCTTGTGTGAGTGTGCATGCGTGTGTCTTGTGTGAGTGTGCATGCGTGTGTCTTGTGTGAGTGTGCATTCGTGTGTTTAATGTGTGTGTGATTGTGCATGCGTGTGTCTGGTGTGCGTGTGAGTGTGCATGCGTGTGGGTGTGCATGCGTATGTTTGGTGTGCGCGTGAGTGTGCAGGCGTGTGTCTGGTGTGCGTGTGAGTGTGCATTCGTGTGTCTTGTGTGAGTGTGCATGCGTGTGATTACAGTGCTGCTTGAGTGTCTGTGTCCTCGCGATGCTCTGTGGCTCTACATGGCTCACGGTGACCATAGGCGACCGGGGTTGACAGTCTACACGATCGAAGGTGCGTTGGAGTGTGAATCCCAGGCCTCCACGTCCCCCTTGAGATGCCGTCAGCGCCCGGGGGAGGAGGGGGGCGGGGCTACACACGTCGATAGAGCCTTCGACGAATCCCCCCATATAACTGGGTCTCTATGTTTATGTTTTGTTTACCGGAGGGCACGGCGCTGATGCCATCCCCCAGTCAAGAGAAATAGAGGTAAATTGGATGAGTAAAAACAGAGAGAAAAGAGTAAGAGTTATTCTCATCAAGTCCACATCGAAAACCTCAGTCAAATCAAGCAAAAGGTGTTTCTCTCTCGCTTTTTTTCCCCTTCGTTTCGGGTGAAAAACAAGGAAGGCGGGATATGGTCTACGCGAGGGCGGAGGATATGGTCTGCGGAGAGGAGAGGAAATGGGGTGGGGGGGGTGTTAGGCAGCCGAGGTGAATGAAGGGAGAGACACGTGATTGGTACGCGGGATTGGGTCCGGGATTGTGTTGGACGCGCCCCGGCCGATCGTTTTGGCCGGTTGGGGCCGGGTATTGATTGGCGTGACGGAGGAGCGTCCACGAGAGGCATCGTTCTGTGAATGAGGAGATAATAACGATGAGATAAAACGATACGGGATGATAAAGCGTAATGAACGACGGTACAGGAGGCGCCGGACGAGTGTAAAAAACCGAGGAATATTTTTTTTTAAACGGACATAACCTCTTCGTCTGGGAATCACACGTCAGCTGATGACACGAAAACCCGAAATGAACTTCAATGCCAATCATGACAAAGAAAGACGTGCGATGCCTTTGGGAGCGCGATTCGAACCCAATCGAAGAGAAATACAAATAGAGAAAAGAAAAAGGATTTGAAGTCACTGGGGGAAAAAAAGGAAAAAAAAACAGTGGGAAAAAAAGGAAGGAAAAAACGAGTGCTTTTAACTTCAGCCAAATATTGTTTTTTTTAGTTATTTGATCACATAATAATATTCAAAGCTTTGACTGAACGGTGATATGAATAAACATTGTGATGCGTTCTCCTGCTCTATTGCAAATGGAGTGATTATAAAATAGTTATGGATCAGCTGATGGAGATTTACGCCTCGCCACGGATGAAAAAATATGCATCGAGGTTGAAAAATATGAGGATGGTGATTGAGGAGGAGGAGGATGATGAGGAGGAGGAGGGGGAGGAGGAGGAGGATGGTGATTGAGGAGGAGGAGGAGGATAAAAATGGTGATTGAGGGGTGAGGATGATGATGATGAGGATGAGGAGGAGGAGGGGGAGGAGAATGAGGATGGTGATTGAGGAGGAGGAGGAGGAGGATAAAAATGGTGATTGAGGGGTGAGGATGATGATGAGGGGGAGGGGGAGGAGGAGGGTAATGAAGATGGTGATTGAGGGATGATGATGATGCTTGTGATGAGGGAGGAGGAGGAGGATGAAGATGGTGATTGAGGGGTGAGGAGGAGGAGGAGGAGGAGGAGGGGGACGAGGACGAGGAGGAGGAAAGGGGAGGGGAAGAGGAGGAGGAGGAGGAGGGGGAGGAGGAGGGGGAGGAGAGGGGAAGGAGAAGGAGGAGGAGGAGGAGGAGAAGAAGAGGGGGAGGGGGAGGAGGAGGAGGAGGAGGAGGAGGAGGAGGAGGGGGAGGAGGAGGAGGAGGGGGAGGAGGAGGAGGAGGAGGAGGAGGAGGAGGAGGAGGAGGAGGGGGAGGAGGAGGAGGAGGAGGAGGAGGAGGAGGAGGAGGGGGAGGAGGAGGGGGAGGAGGAGGAGGAGGAGGAGGAGGAGAATAATGATAATAATAATGATAATGATGATGATAGTAATTACAATCATAATTATAGTAATGAAATATTAGTGATAACAATAGTGATGATAATAATAATGACAAAAACAATGATAATAATAATGCGAATAGTAATAATGATGATGATGATAAAAAAAAACGTGATATTACAATAATCCATCATTTAGTGATGATGATTCACTAAAAGCTAAATTTGTTACTGTTCCAATAATAAATGATATCTTGATTATATCAAATATTTTACGCCAGTTTCCCAACATTATAAAATACTCAGTGATGTAATAATGGCTGTGATACTGCTGTTGTGTTTAATGGAATTCATTATTTTTTTTATCAAAAATGATATGTCTTTCTTTATTATCTTTGTTTTATTTGAAAGGAAAAGTGGCTGATACATTTTCCTATTTGTTGAATGCAATCGTGAACGTGTCTGTCTTCGTGTGTGTGCGTGTGTTTGTGTGGGGTTTTGTGTGTGTGCGTGTGTGTGTGTGTGTGTGTGTGTGTGTGTGTGTGTGTGTGTATGCGTGTGTGTGTGTGTGTGTGTGTGTGTGTGTGTGTGTGTGTGTGTGTGTGTGTGTGTGTGTGTGTGTGTGTGTGTGTGTGTCTATGGGTATGTATGTGTGCGTGCATGCGTGTGAGTTTACGTGTACATGTCCGTATGTGCGTGCATGCGTGTGAGTTTACGTGTACACGTCCGTATGTGCGTGCATGCGTGTGAGTGTACGTGTTCACGTCCGTATGCCCGCGTTTACATGTATATACGTGAGTGCATCGAAGAGCCAGCCATAAAATACGTACGCATCTATAAACCTTCAACCTTCCAAGGCATTCTCCTTATGCATGCCTCTTTTAACCCTTTTTTTAATGCCTTTTTAACCCTTTTTATGCCTTTTTAACCCTTTTCTATGCCTTTTTAACCCTTTTTTATGCCTTTATAACCCTTTTTATGCCTTTTTAACCCTTTTATGCCTTTTTCACCCTTTTTATGCCCTTTTTACCCATTTTTATGCCTGTTTAACTCTTTTTTATGCGTTTTTAACCCTTTTTATGCCTTTTTAACCCTTTTTTATGCCTATTTAACCCTTTTTTATGCCTTTTTAACCCCCGAACGTGTGGCCATGCGCGCCTGTGTGCATGACAATAGGGTTACAAGGCATGACTGACAACCCTCCGCTGCCGAGGTGAGCGATGTCACGTCGGGAGAGGCAGCGACACACTATCTATCGCCTGCGGGGTAATGAGAGATGACCTCCTCATCTCCCTTTTTTTTTTTTGAGGTGACGTGACGCTCCTCCTTCGCTGAGAGGAGGAGGAGGAGGAGGAGGAGGAGGCGTCGTGTTGAAAGGGGTTTAAGGGGGTGTTTTTTTAGGGAGTGTTCTGGGGGTTGGTTTTCTTGTGGAGGGGGGAGGAGGAGGAGGAGGATGCTTGTGATGAGGGAGGAGGAGGAGGAGGAGAATGAGGATGGTGATTAAGAGGTGAGGAGGAAGATGGTGATTGACAGGTGATGATGATGCTTGTGATGAGGAAGGAGGAGGAGGAGAATGAGCATGGTGATAGAGGGGTGAGGATGATGAGGAGGAGGAGGGGGAGGAGGAGGAGGAGGGGGAGGAGGATGAGGAGGAGAATGAAGATGGTGATTGAGGGATGAGGAGGAGGAGGATGGTGATTGAGGGGTGAGGAGGAGGAGGAGGAGGAGGAAGAGGAGGATGCTTGTGATGAGGGAAGAGGAGGATGAGGAGGAGAATGAAGATGGTGATTGAGGAGGAGGGAGGAGGAGGAGAATGAAGATGGGGATTGAGAGGTGATGATGATGCTTGTGATGAGGGAGGAGGAGGAGGAGAATGAGGATGGTGATTGAGGGGTGAGGAGGAGGAGGAGGGTAATGGTGATGATGATGATGAGGAGGAGGAGGAGGGGGAGAAGGAGGAGGAGGATGCTTGTGATGAGGAAGGAGGAGGATGAGGAGGAGGAGGAGGAGGAGGGGGAGGAGAATGAGGATGGTGATGATGAGGATAAGGATGATTAAGAGGAGGAGGAGGAGGAGAATAATGATAATAATAATGATGATAATGATGATGATAGTAATAATAACCATAATGATAGTAATGGAAATATTAGTGATAACAATAATGATAATAATAATGATAAAAACAATGATAATAATAATGGGAATAGCAATAATGATTATGATGATAATAATAATAAGGAAAATAATAATAACAATAATAATAATAATAATAATGATAATAATAATAATAATTGTGATAATGATGATAATAATAATATTGATAATGATAATACCAATAATAGTAACAATAATAATAATAATGATTAGTATTTTGATTATTGTTAGTATAATTGCTATTCGTATTGTTATTAATATAATGACTATAAAATCTGTTAAGGGGAGAGTTCTGTAATGTATTCATTGATTCTTCAATTAATCCATTCATTTATTTAATTACTGATAATGGGATGGATGTTTTGAAATTGTCATCTTAGTTCTATATTCATTGATAAAGATATTAAAGCGTAAAAAACGGTATTATTTTTGCTTTACAGAAACCTTGGATGGTGCCAGTCACTAAGGAATATTTTTTAGTATATGTTCCCTGTATGGCAACAACCCTGCAAAAAATAGTTTAATTCACAGTTTTGTTTATTTATTTATTTTTATTTTTTTATTTTTTTTTTATTTTTATTATTA
>NC_091572.1:80000-82500 GCF_042767895.1 Penaeus vannamei
GCCAACTGTGCCGCTTTTTCTTTAGGTTAGTCAAGTGTTTGTAGTCACATCACGTAAAAAAAATGATCATTTGAGCCAAAACAGAAAAAAACTTGACCTCTATTAACACCAAGACTTCTATTACGTCACAGGTTCCTCGTATAAATTGTGGATTTATTTTATGTTAGATGAAGATCAAGTGTTTATGTAAGAATTCATCTGATTAACATTTTTCTAGATATTGTTCTGGAATAACTTCATGTGAATAAAAAAAAAAAACGGATAGGAGAAACAGCCAATCTGCCAGACTGTATTTTCAGTCTGTGTATCAAGAGGTATTTTTATCGGCATCATAAATATTAATTAGCTCACACGAAACAAAATATTTTAAAAATAATTATGTAAGGTTTTTATTTTTAAAATAATTATGTGTTTTAATGACCCAATAAAAACAATAATGAATCAAATCTGATCATTTCATTAGCATCCAATCTGTGATTATATCTTTACACGCGATCATGGGCATCTATTAATAACTCTTAATGACCTTCGTACTAATTAGGCAAATACGCAAGTATTAGCAAGACGCTTGCTCGCGTGCGTTTAGGGTGTTTATATGTATATATACATATATATATGTATATTTATACATATATATATATACATATATGTATATATATATTTATGTATATATACATATATGTATTATATATATATATATATATATATATATATATATATATATATATATATATATACACATACATATATATATATATATATATATATATATATATATATATGTATACATATATATATATATATATATATATATATATACATATATATATATATATATATATATATATATATATATATATGTATATGTATACATATATATATATATATGTATATATATTTATATATTTATATATATATATATATATATATATATATATATATATATATATATATATATATATACATACATACAAAAAGGTATGAATTGGAATGATTATCTTCACAATACAAGAGATGCATTTGACCGAATTCGAATATATCTTCGCCAGAAACACATACATTAAAGAAAATACACAGCATATCTATATTACGTGGGAGTTCGATGAATCAGCTGACGACCGTGACGTAACACATGACGTCACGCTCGTTATATGCATAATTGCTGCCGCGACCTTGGATAGTTTGAGTCTACCCGAGGCGGTGTTCACGTTCCACCTTGTCGCCATGTTTGCAGCTTTCGTGGAATTTGTATAGATCAGCTTTATCAGATCCCGTGTATTATAAGTATGCTATGTATTTTCTCTAATGTTTGTATTTCTTGACGAAGATATATTCGAAGCCGGTCAAATACATCTCTTGTATTGTGAAGATATCCATTTTCATTCATACTTTTTTTTACGTTTGTCAACATGAATACGGTTCAGATATATAAATATGTGCGTATATATATATATATATATATATATATATATATATATATATATATATACATATATATATATATATACATATAGGAACATATTTATATATATGTATACATATATGTATATATAAATACATATATAGATAGATAGATAGATATGCATAAGTATAATATATATACATATATATATATATATATATATATATATATATATATATATATATATATGTGTGGGTGTGTGTGTGCGCGTGTGTGTGTGTGTGTGTGTGTGTATGTGTGTGTGTGTGTGTGTGTGTGTGTGTGTGTGTGTGTGTGTGCATGTGTATTCATGTACACACACACACACACACACACACACACACACACACACACACACACACACACATATATATATATATATATTGTTAGAAGGTTCTTGCTCTTACTTAGGCGAGACGGCTATATAATATATAGCATGTAGCAATTTTAGCAAGGATGCACACACACAGTAAACAAAACGCACCTGCTAAAGCGTTTTCACAAAGAACCGATTGCTAAAATATTCCTTAAGCAACCTGGTCACGTGATAATATCTTTTACAACAACAACAAACCGCGTATGGAGTAAAAAAGGAGCTGAAACATCCGGGAACTTGCAATTCGTAAACATGTGTAGCCTCTAAATGGCAAGCGTGGAATAGCGAGGCGACCTTTTCTGACGGTCAAAATTCTGCCTTCCCGTGTTTTGGACTCGTAATGGCGTCTAAAAAGGGAACTGATATTACGCCACCCGCCGTTTAAGGGTTAATAGGAGCCTTTTTAAGATCGATTTAATCTGAAAATCTACGGGACGCTAAAATAGGAAGTAAAAGGGTGGATTGTGTAACTGCTATTTTGTAGTGTTTGACTGCGTACTTAAGGCTATCTGCCCCATCACCAGCAAAAGTTAATAGGGGCTTTAATTTGAGTATACCGAGAAAATTATTAATGTTTATGCATTAAAAAAATACATTTTCCTTGGATCTAAATGCATTAAAATGGGAAATTGGGTTGGGAATGCATAATACATCAGTTTTGTCATTCATACTTTAAATTACAG
>NC_091572.1:90000-92500 GCF_042767895.1 Penaeus vannamei
ATAAAAACAGAACAAAACAAAACAAGACAAAAAGAAAATAAAACTCCTTTGAGAAAACGTAAAGATTTTCACTTTCTCCAAAATCGGAGGCGTAAAAAAAAAAAAAAAGAAAGAAAAGAAAAAAAAAACAAGGATTTCGGAGCAGATCCACAAACAGCAAACTGCACTCTGGGACAGGAACCGAACGGGGGGCGTGAGGGGGAGGAGGGGAGGGGGGGAAGGATGGCTACGGGGAGGGAGGAAACGAAGGGTGGGAGAAGGAGAGGGGGAAAGGGAGATAGCGAGGGGGGGGGGGGAGAGGGAGAAAGGGAGATAGCGAGGGGGAAGAAAGGGAGAATGAAGTGGACGAAGGGTGGGAGAAGGAGAGAGGAAAGGGAGATAGCAAGGGGGAAGAGAGAGGAAAGGTAGATGACGAGGGAGAGGAGAGAGAAAAGGGAGAGGAGAGTGGAGGAAAGAGAGGACAGAGAGGAGGGAGACGACGAAGTGTGGGAGAAGGAGAGAGGAAAGGAAGAAGAAAGAAGATGATGAAGAGGGCGAAGAGTGGGAGAAGGAGAAGAAAGGGAGATAGGAAGAGGGAATAGAGCGGAGAGAAGAGACGAGAGTCGGAAGAAGAGGGGGAGTGGGAGAAAGAGATGAAAAGGAGATAACGAGGAGGAGGAATCTGGACGGAATGTAGGCAAGAGGAGGGAGAAAGAGAGAGGAAGGGAGATAGGTCGATAAAAAGGGATAATAGAGAACCGAGAAAAAATGGTAATATTTAAGATAAAGAATATGAGAGATAACGAAGGGAAAGAGAGCGGATAGAAGGGAAGAAAAAGGGAAGTGGAAGAAAGGCAGAGAAAAAGGAGTTAGTGAGGAGAAAGATAATGGATGAAAGGGAAAAATAGAAGAATAGAAAGTAGAGGATGGTAGGGGAAAGGAGATAGCGAGGAATAGGAGAGAGAGGGAGGGATGAAGTGAGGGAGAGAGAGAGAATAAGAAGATTAAGAAAGAAAAACAGATAGCGTGGAAGAAGAGGAAGAGGAAAAGGAGTTGGAAAAGGTGGAAAAGAGATGGAGAAACAGAAGTGAAAGTGAAGAGAATAAAGACATGAAATACTAAAATAAGAATAAAGGCCGAGGACGAAGGGGAGAAAGGGAGGAAAGGAGAGAGAGAGAAAATGGAAGGGAACAAGAAAAAAGAGCAGCAAGAAGAGAGAAAAATGTATGAGGAAATGAAAAATAGCGAAGGGCGGAGGGAAGAATAAGTAGAAAAAATGCAAAAGAGATAATTAGAGGGAAGAGGAGAGAAACGTGGTAGGGAGAAAGAAAATTAATTAAAAGTAATGAGAAATTGTGAGGTTAAGACCTAGAGTTGTGTGACGATGAGAGAGGAAATGAGGAAGGAGAGAGAACATGAGAGAAGATAAGAAGATGACGTGTGTTGTGTACCGAGTCAAGTGAGTGTATCTGTGTATCCATTTTGTGTGTGTTTGTTTGTTTTCCCTCATTAGCACACTGTCGAAAGGGTGGGTGTGTTTGTGAACGTGTGAATGCAGATGTATGTCTGTCTTGTCTGTGTTTGTGTCTGTTTAAGTATGTGTTAGCGTGTTATTGAGTGTTTGTGATTGTGTGTGTGTTTGTCATTTTGTATGTATGCATTCGAGGATGTGTATGTATATGTATTTATATGTGTGTGTGTGTGTAAATATATATATATATATATATATATATATATATATATATATATATATATATATATATATATATATATATATATATATATATATATATATATATATCACTCACGTCTTCTCATGTGTATGCAAAACTACGTATAAGACATATAAATGCAACGGTTATTCCTCATTACCATACATCCTCCCCACCCATCGATTTGGAAGCCTCCCCCTCCCCCCCCCCCCTTATGACCCCAACCCGCACCCCGTCTCCTTCGCGCCCTCCCTGACTGCCCCCCCCCCCCCCCCGCATGTCCCCAACCCGTCCCTCCGTCTCCTTCGCGCCCTCCCTGCCTGCCCCCCCCCCCCCATGTCCCCAACCCGTCCCTCCGTCTCCTTCGCGCCCGCCCTGACTGGTCCCCCCCCTCCCCCCACCCCAAGTCCCCGACCCGTCCCTCCATCCCCGCCCCCCTTCTTCCCTTCCCCGGAAACAGCAGGCAAGCACTTTTCCTTCCCCCCCCCCCTATCCCCAGCGGTGACAATGCTCCCGAGTACCCTGAGGTATTTCATATGTATTTGACCTCACTTCTGCTGTAAGTTACTTTGATCACCACCACTAACTGTGTTTTTTTTTTCTTCTCTTTTTCTTCTTTTTTCTTTTTTCTTTTTCTTTATTATGAAAGGGAGGTTGTTGTGTAAGAAGAGTTCTTTTTTTTTATGCTGTTTGGTACGTCTGATCTCTGTGGCGCCTCGCGTGATGCTATCGATTCTATGCTGATTACGCTCTCTGACAATAGTGGTCATCGCTATGTATGTGTGTCTTTGGTTGTTTGTGCGTGTGTG
>NC_091572.1:122500-170000 GCF_042767895.1 Penaeus vannamei
AATACCAGGTGGACGCATGTAATTTTGTGTAGTAACCCTGGCTGCCTTAGTGTTGACCTGCTCGAGCTTCTCACTGCTATGCATGTTGTATGGGCCCTATGCAACCGTACAATACTCAGGCGTTGGTCGTCCAATAATGGTAATAATAATATAGTTGAATTCCATTTGTTACAATGGATATTCCTTGCTTTGACATGTCTGTTTCTTTGCTTCTAAACTATCCTGTGTGCAAGGAATAGCCGGGTTACCTTTCACTGGCAGCGCGTGTTAGTCGAGAATGCTACGGCTGCACTAGCACAAATGTATGTTGTAAGCTATGTGTTTGATGTCTGGTGTACAGTTAAGTAGGTTATTCCTCAGGAACCTAAGTTTTCTGTTGGTTTTGTTGATAGAGTCAGTGAGCGTGTTGGAGTTAAAGTTGTGTGTGAGGTGTTCGCCGAGGATTTTATGGAATGTTGGGGATGTCAGCTGTATGTTGTGTAGTGTGGTGCACTGTATGTGATGTGGTGAATTGGAATACCTTGCATTTACGGGGACATTGTCATTTGTCATGTGTATTCCCACATCTAAGCGTGTCTGTGTCATGTTTAGAGGAGTCTGCAGTCATCTTCATTATTGTTTTGTCAAAATAAGAGATTGTCGTCAGCAAAAAATCTAGAGTTAGGTGTAGAGAGTAGAAAGTAATTATCATACAGAAGGAAAATAAGTGGACTAAGAACGGTGTTTTGCGGAGTAGACAGAGACAGAGTCAGAAGATGAACCGTCGAGCAGGACATATTGCATCCTACACGACAGAAAGGCAGTAATCCAGAGAAGAATTGGCCCTGTGATCCCGTAATACTGTAATTCGGGCGTCAGTTTTCTGTAGGAGTCTTTGTCAGAGGCTTTAGCAAAGCCAAGCAGTATGGCATCAATTTGTTTAATGTCACGTCTGTCTACTTGCTGAGCAATGTCATTAAGGGTTGTAATTTATTGTCTCACATGAACGTTTGGGCCGAAAACCGTATTGCGAGACAGTAATGTTGTGAGCGTCACTGCTATGTCGGTGCATTCTGTGTTCAAAGATTTTGCAAACGATTGACATGTGAGAAACGGGGTATGATTTGTCATTTCCATGTAGTCGTCAAGGGGGAGGGGTCAATAAAGACTGTCTGTTGGGTGTATGGCATCTTCGTGTGTGAAAACTTGTTGGAAATATCTGTTGAGTAATCATGATTTTTGTTTGGGGTCGGTCAAAAGAATGCGATTGCTGTAGTGCCTTATATGAGCGACTTGAAAAAAAGTATTAAGGTTTCTTTCTAAAGTTGTCCTAGCGATAGGAGGAAACATGTTCGTCTTCCGCTTTTATCAACTATCAGTAAAAAGGTGTACCTTCCAGAACCTTTATTGTCTCCAGCCCACACTATGCAATGAATAAGCATTGCATGGATGTCTATGCAATATGAAACCATTGATTCTCAGGTACCACGTCTTGTTTTATGATTTCATTTAAATGTCACATTCTATATATACAGAATGGCAAGAAAGAAAGCATCTGATTTGATGAGCCAAATTTTATACAAAGCATTCTTGATAGAACAGTATGCATTTTAAATTACCAATAAAAGATGCTTAATTTCAAGATTTTGTCTGAAACAGGGGTGCCTTTTCTGTAGCGATGGCCAGGTATAGTTTATTCAGCTGATTTTAAGTGTTTAAAATCCTGCCATTTTGTGTTCTGATGCCTTGAATATAGATAAAATTTATAAACCAAAATTTTTAATTTTCTTTCCTTTTATGACAGGCTCTCTTGTCATTTTATTGTATTTACAGTTTTATCTTATATATATATATATATATATATATATATATATATATATATATATATATATATATATATATATATATATATATATATATACATACACACACACACATACACACACACCACTGTACAGGAAAAAAATCCACAATCAGTCATTCATTTTTGATCACCGATTGAAGGAATGGACTTCTTATGTACAATATGATGCAAGTTATGTACAAGTATAATTTTAACGGAATTTACTTGTTTTGTGGCTTGTGTTTGCAATTATAGAGAGAATGGTTGAATCACACTCCCAAAGCTCTGTGGAACTTCCAATCACTGCATTTGAACTTTCCACTTCAGAGAACTTTTGCAATAAGCCTTCATGTGGCCAGACTGTCATATTACCTGAATTCATAATTATGAAGGTAAAAGGGACTTATAAAATTACTACTTGTTTCTTTTATACAGGAGTAATTACCTGATAGAAAATGTGGAAAGTAGTATGAAAGTATTTCCCCATTAGTGCAATACACCAGAAAGTATTTACATGTGCTGAAGGTCTATAATCAAGACAATATTCCCTTACACCAAATAATGCATTTCTGGTCAATCTACACTACTGATTTTTCAGGTTTATTCAGAATACAAATTATCACAAGATAAACTATCATGTTGGGTATGTGGATCCAACTCATAGTGACAAAAAGACACTAGTTTTTGGAAAAGAGAATAAAACTTTCAAACATTACTTTGATATTATGCCACTTCCCAACAATTCAGTTTATCTCATAACCATTCATCTTGTCAGGTGAAAGAAAGATCAACATACATACAAGTATTTAATTTATCATAATACTATGTTAAATCATATGATAATGAAGAAAAGTTGGATATTGCATACAGAGACAAGAAGGAGAGTCAGTTCACTGTATCCAGCACCCAAAGGAAGGAGAGAGGCCATTCACTGCATTCAGTACCCAAATGAAGAGAATGAGTACATTACATCCAGCACCCAGAACAAAAGCCTTAAACCACCACAAAACATGCCAACAATTAATGCATGAGAAAATATTTCCCATGACATACAGAGTAATGAGATCATTATGTATATTTCATGAAACAGCCTTTTAGATCTTTTGGTTAGGAAGTGGATCATGCAAGCTGTATCCCTATACAACCACAATTGTCAAAACACAAATAGAAAGAAGCTTTCAAAGTACAGTATATGTATAAATCAGAGACTAGTTGTGTAAATGCACTCAGAAAACTTACTCACACTGTTCATTATAGAAGACCTGCACACAAGTGTTCTGCAGTGTCATGGACATTGGAAAATTTATGTTTACTGTACAAATTTCACATACTTAACAAATGAATGTGTAATAATAACATAATTTTTAATTACTTTTAGACAAGGACAAGGACAAAATATTCACATTTTGCCATTACAATGCTATGTACAGACATCATAGTCTGTTGCTCCACTCTTCCAGCAGTCCAGTCTGGAGGTATACTCTAGACGACCCTGACGACGTGGCAGCTGCAATGACCTCCCCAGACCACCAGAGGCCTTTGATGTAGTTCTCCAAAGCAGATGTGATGACATGGCAAAGGACACTACCACAAGCAAAACTGCTTCTGATAGACCCTGAAGCATTCTGAGAGCATTTCATTTCATGTGATGGAAATGGGTCTTGCAACAGAAGGCTACTTGATTACCATTCTCTCAAGTTCTGGGCAAAATAAAATATAAGAAGCATTATATTTCACATTAAAAAGCCCTTCTTAAATCTCAAGCATCTACTGCTCTAATAATCTGGGGAGTACTTGTGCTCTGCAAATATACCTATAATTACATTATCAACATAATGTATACGGCTTTTCATTACAGAACGCATTGCACACCTTAGTCTGACTCAGTGCATTCTGTGCCTGCCTTTCTTTAGCAGAAAATCAGAAATTTTGACACATGAGGTATCGTTCACACAGCTAATGATAAAATACTTATGAAAAATAGATGGAGTGGCATAACCAGCTCAGGTCAAGTTTCATATAAACTCTTTCTATCATCAAGGGACAATGCTAGTTATTTAGTTGAAAGCTAAAACCATAAAGCCCATTTGACTATTCATTGTGCTTACATTACTTATAATTACCACTATTACTTAGAAAGTCTCTAATGTGTACTTCTTACAAGAACAATAGTCTAGCTTCATTTTTTCCCAGAGGCAAATGTATTTAATTCTGTATTGCAATTTAAGTACAAAGAACTTGATTTTCTTGTGTTCTACCACTAAAGCTTGCTCTTTTCGGTCTCAAATAACCTATAAAAACTAACTGGACTTGCACAATAATTATCCAGTACTTCAGTCTATAAAAGTAGCTGTATGTAAGCTGATAGATAAAAGACAGTACTGGATATGATACATAAGGATGGAGATCTATTCAGTGATTAGTATAGATGAATATTTTCTCACTGATAGTACATAGAGTATTTAATCTTCAGCTGTGCTTAAAAAGACCTCAGTGTTTGCAGACCTTCATTAAACAAACAAAAGCAATGCAAAATAAAATTAATTCTTAATACAATGAGCATAAAAAAACTAAAACAGAAAATAAAGGAAATCAACACAGAAAACCTTGAATAAATTATTTATTAGAAATTAAGACCATAGAAAACAATAAAAACTGATAAATGCACCATAAAGCTTTGCCAACAGAGGTTTACAGTTGGAGGGCTGTCATGGATGGCCACTATAGGGAAACGCTGTTATAAGTCTTCCTGTAAAATAATATAATCAGGTGTAAGGTTATGTATATCTCCACTCCTGGCTCACACAAGCCACCACTTCAAATCAAGTTCATCTTTGTTTGAATTTCAGGAAAGTATACAAACCTGTAATATGATCTGATGGATCTGGGGATTATCTCTCTTTTCATTTTACTGATAATTTTCAGGAATAAGAACACTAAATGCAGAGAAATGCACTAAAATACTGAGTAAAAATAAATCTTCTATACACAAGCCACTTAAAAGTAAAGGATTGAAATGCATGACTAAAATGGTATGGGCAGTCTATGTACACAGTTGGGTAGCTCATGTGCCAGGCTGCTGTTAGTGAGTGAAGCCCATAACTTGGTTTGACTTGCTGGAACAAAAAACTCCCATAGGGGTACTGAGGCAGTAAAGGTCCTCTCTCCTGTATATTATCAGGCACCAGTCACTAGCTAGAGAGAATGTCCATCTCCTACAAACAACATTATATGGCTATGTGGAGCTTAAACACATGTTTGGTAAATAAGAGAACATAAATTATTAAGGATCACAGGGGCTCAACAGCCCAGTGTCTCTGTTGTCACTTTCCCCCGCGCCCCATGGGTATTTGTTTGGGGATCTTGGGCACTGTGTGTCTGGCGCGGGGGTTGGGGTCAGGGCCGCCAGGCTCCCGTCACAACCGAGGGATCGGCGGCATTTCCATTGTCATCACGGGCACAGGGAGCATTGGAAAGAAGTGATTTGGAAGGCTGAGGTATACGAGTCGCAACTGCGGATCGAACTCTTGGTGCAACTGGAGGCTGATAATTGAATGGTGGAACAATGGCAGACTGTGGTGGGGATCTTACTCTCCCATCTTCCTCCACCACAATGAAGGAACCGAGTCGAGACAATCTCTTGGCCCGGGCTTCACTGTCCTCCTCCCCTTGTCCAACAGCTGGAGGGTGAGTAGCTGGTCTTTGTCGAAGTTGTACTGTTTCTGACTGTCGCACATGAACTTCTGCCATTCTCGACCGAGTCGGGCTGACTAAGCAATGTGGACGTGAATCTACAGGTGTAGTGGCCTCTGATGGTGGAGAGGACCTGGTGTCACGACCTCTTAACTTTGCTAATTTAAGACCTAAGCGAGTTCTACTCTTTCCCGTGTCACTGCTCGCACTGGAACTCTCTACACCTGGTAATTTTTCATAAGTGGAACTCCTCACAAGAGGTCGAGGAGGAGTTTCCTTTGCTGCTGATTTTGGCCGTGATATCCAAACACGTCCATCTTTCTTTTCCTCTTTTGGTTTGGATTGTGCTCGTTCCACCTTCTTCCATAGATTAGCAATGCGACTAGTTACCTCCTTCTTGACAGTTTTTTTTGAGTCTGGACGCCACTCAGCCATGTCACTAGACGTTGGTGGACGGGCATCACGCGTTAAGCTTGTTGACTTCGGCTGTGGAGGGCGGCCCTTTGTGGGACTCAAATCCTGACTACCACTCTTTGGAATAGCAGTACGGACTGAAGGGCTTGGTTGTACAGTGTCCCTCCTTATTCTTGGTTTGGAGATCCCCCGAACCGGTGCAGCTGTTTTTTTACTCTCCATCTGCACTGTTCTTTCTGGGCTTAAGGGTGTATCACTATCATCCTTTGTAAATGTGTTCTGACGACGCAAAGGTCTCGGAGGATCAGGGCCAGGTCTTGCTAAGGATTTAGAACGTGCTGGTCGAGTGATTGTGCCTCTCCCAGCAGGCCCTAAACGAGGACTAGAACCCGCACTGCTGCCTGCTGAAGAACCTGTGGCCCTCCCAGTTGGGCTTTCTTCCCCACTGCTTCCTCCTCTTTGGATGTTGGAGGTCTGTCGCAAAGCTGATGCCCTAGTTGCCCGTGGAAGCTTTGGGGAAGATGGTTTTACAGGGGAAGCAGAACTAGGGCGTCCAGGGGTTGAGCGCACTGGAATAATTCTGGCTGGACTAGCAGATGTAGCAGCAGTTTTAGCAGGTGTAGCACTGTATTTACGAGCACTTGAATATAATGGTTTTCTACGACCCCTGATGCCTTTCCCAGCACCTTCATCCTCTTCTGTAGGCCTGGGTGCTTCCTCTCCTGGTTTCACAATTCTAGGTCGACGCAGAATCTGCTGCACTTCCTCCTCCTCCTCCTCTTCATCATCATCTTCCTCTTCTCCTTTATCAGGGGGGTCTTCATCTGCGTCCCTAAGAAAATTTTTCAAATCTAGTTCGTCTTCATTTGATATCAAGCTAAGCGTTTCTATATCTAATATATTTTCTTCACTTAGAAGGTCTGATGACTCACTTGTCATAGCCTCCCTGGTTTCATTAAGGGTACAGATTACAATATTGGCATCCTGCTGTAATGCTTCTAGTTGTTCTGCTGTTAAATCAAGCATCTCATTACTGTCCTGGAAATCTACTAATGTTCCATCACCTTCTTTATCTTCATCTGCTACAGCCTGTGCCTCAGCATCTGGTGTTATGTCGGATAATGGCACATCGATGGTTCTTGTTTGGTATCGTTCTCGATCCTCCTGCCGCCGCTGCCTGAATGACTGCTTACCCTGAAGCTTTGGTGGTGATGATGGTGCTTCTAAATCTTCAATTTTCAGTCCTGCAGCTTCCTGGGCTGTCTCTGGCGTTACTGGACTCTCACTAATGGTGTGAGTTTGGAAGCGGCTTGGGTCTTGCTGGCGCCTCTCTTTTGGAGATCTTCGTGGACTGATTTTTTCTTTTTCTACTTCAATAGAACCCATATCAGAGGGAGTGTTTGTTAGAGTACTATCTGTTGATATGGTGCGAGTTCTAAATCTTTCAGAATCATCCTGACGACGCTGCTTTGGTGTTCGAGTAACTGAAGGTGATGAGGGGAGAACTTCTACCAGTGTAGGATCTGTATCCTGTGATGGTGTTGCATCTGACATTTCTCCATCACCTCTTGTGAAGGTCCGGAACCTGTCCTTTGCCTGTTGTCTCCGAGATCGGGGAGTGCCAAGTCTGTGGGGAGAAGACTGAGATGTTGAAGAGAAGCCATCCTGAGGTAAATCAGGGATGTCCGATGGCAATTCATCTGCTGCCATTTCGGTATCGCTTGCAGGGCCAACTGTATCTTCATGTTCAGTGATGTCTGTGATCTCCTGATAAGTTGAAGCTTCATCTCCACCTGTCAAGGTAAGTGTGGATGCAGCATTCATGGCCTCCTGACGAAAGATAGCAGCCAGCTGGCGAGCAGGAGCAGCAACCTGTGCAGTGTGGTCCACAGGAGGAGAAGGCGGTGACTCGCGCTGTTCTGCTACCTCAGAAGTTATGGAAGCCACACTGATCATGGAGTTTTCCATATCATCATCAAGCATGGATGGTGGTGGGATGTTATCTAAGTTAGAATGGCAAGAGCTTGCCATACTAGCCATGTTCTCATTAGAGCCATAGTCCTGGTCTCCAAGTGCCCGGCGCACCATTTCAGGAAGACGTCGCGTGTGACGGCATTCTAAGCGACGGTTGCCAGTGCGGGGTAGGCGTTCCTCAGCACTGCTTGTGAGACTATTGGACATAGAAGCTAAACTTCCCATTGCTGACGGTGGCTTGATATTGTCAATACAAGCATCTGAGGCAGCACTAGCTATGCTATGGGACATATGAGAAGTTTCATCACTACTCATGAGTTTTGCTTCTCCTGCAACTGCTCGTGCTACCTTCATTGCTTCTACTGCAATGAGGCCTGACTCAGACATTGATGCTGTTACTGAAGTATCAGATCCTCGTCCCTCAGACGGTGATGACTTATCACCAGAACGTCTCTGGTCTTCCCATGATTGCTTTTCCTCTGGAGATGATCCTATACCTTCCACTGACTCTTCACTGATACGCTGCTCTTCAGGTTCCACAGGTGATTTTTCCTCCTTTCTCAAGGGCTGAGTGACAACAGTAGCAGCACTCCCTTCACTTGTGACTTCACTCTTGAGATCACAAATTTCTGCAGTTGTTGTCGTCTTCACAGACTCAATTTCTGTATGGTCAGTATGACTTTCTTCCTCCTCTTCCTCATCCTCAATTTCCTCTTCCTCTACGTGTCTGTATGCCCTCTCATTCTTCTCGCTCTGTTCCGAGTCCGTGCGTAGCTTCGAGCTCTCCGCGTCTGGAGTGTACATGACGGCATCTGTCTCCACTTCCTCCACAGCTGCCGCCGTCGTCTCCACATTTTTTGAAGGGGATGATGGTTGCTCCCTGCAAAGAGTGAGTCTCTGCATAGGGACACCAGGTACAAGACGTGCTGGTGATCTGGAAGATGGGGCTGGTATGCGTGACCCTCCACGGCGCTTCCTTCGGCCCTCCAAGTCTGATTTACTCTTGGGCATCCCTTGACTGATGCACTGCTGCAGTAAGGCCTGTTCTGTGGGTGTTGTTTCTTCTCCATAGGAGTCAACAGATAGGGAGCTAAGAGAGGAGTTTCTTGAGAAGCAGACTGGTGTATCTTCCACTCCATATTTGTGAACTCCAGTGGCTTGTGGTGCATTTTGAGGCTGAATGACTGGACTATCACCTTCCAAAGAACTTAGTGAGGAGTGCCGAGATATTACACCTGGAGTACCTTCTACAGCAAACTGCTTTGGTACTTCTTCATCTTCCTCAACCATCTCTTGCCCTCGCTGTTGCATGTGCTGCTGTCTAGACCTTCGCATGCGAGGTGACTGAGGTGTCCTTGGTCGAGTTGTCTGTGCCTGTGGCTGTGGTGACTGGGGGGTCCTTGCTCGTGGAGACTGTGGGGTGCGAGGGCTAGGATCCCTGCTGGCACGATTCATTTCATCCTCGCAGCTCAAGGAGGAAAGGGAATCTGCACGAGAGAATGTCGCAGGTGTGCCCTCTGTGGCCCACATCCGCACTTGATCCTTAGAGGTGTCTTCAATACCACTGGGTGGATGGGGTGAGACCCGAGTTCCAGCAACCTTGACAGCAGGAGTGACCCTGGCAACTGGTACTGGTCTATGATGAGGGGACCTTCTTGGAGATGGCAGAACTGGGGCTGTCGGAGGGGTAACCCCATGACTGCACAAATGTCCTGTTCCATGACGCTTCACTCCAATCTTAACATCCTTCACTTTTGCACCAGGACGAGCCTGAAAAAATAAATCTTGTCAGTGGACTGCCTATGAAATCTAAAATCTCTTTCTGTATGGATTATCAAGCAGGTACCTTATGATTAAAATTCTTTTTAGCCCAATGAATAAAAAATCAAAATCTGTAACTGCACTACATTCACTTTGATGTTTGCTTGAAACAAAAATATTTATGCGTATACCCATACATATTGATATGCATATACATACATACAAATAAATATATATGTATATATATATATATATATATATATATATATATATATATATATATATATATATATATATATATATATATATATATAGCTATATAGCTATATAATTATAGATCTATATCTATATATAGAACATACAGACATATATATATATATACATATATGTATAATATATATTATAAAATATATGTAATCTGTAACATGTGACACACCAACCAAGTAAGACTGCCATCTACCCTCTGCTCTGTACTGATTTCAGGAAAGACATTAGTGTTATTATCAAAGTACACTTTTTAAATACAATTTTGGTCAGATCCTGTGAAAGAAAATATAACAATTGCCTGCATCAGTTGGGAAGGGAATTATATGAAAGTTCTTACCAGTCTGATAGGACCTGGAAGTTTACGTGCATGATCCTTTGTAAGCTGAATTAAAGGCAAGTTCTTATTACTATTCAAGTAACTCATCCAGTCTTACAAAGAAAAGAAAAGAAAGAAAAAAAAAAGTAATTAAAAAAATAAATAAAATCTTGACAGAAAATCTATCACTCAAGTCCAGCCTACCTTGGGCATGGCAGATTGAATGCACTGCTCCAAGAGGTTGTCATTGTCGGAAGAATTGTCGCCAGAGTCGTTGAGACTGGGACGCAAGCTTGGGCCGTGCAGGTCCTTGCTAGATTCTTCACCAGGAATTGACAGCTGAGACAGGTCCGAAATGGAGGCTGCATGAGAGATGTTAGCAGGTGTGTCCTCTGTGCAGTAGGTGCGCAGAGTGTCTCCTCCCCAAACCCCACCTCCAATGCCCTGTGGAAGAACTCTCTGTCAAAAATTGCACACGGTTGTAATACAGGGTGAATATAACATAACAACTCTTAATATATTCATTACCTGAGGGAGTACTGGCAGAGTATCTATTATAAAAGTTGTTTTTAAGAAATTATACACCATGAGATTGTTTTTTGATTGAGTCAACAAAATTGTGTGTGTGTCCAAAAAATGGAATGGTAGATTATGCACTAAAAATATATTAGAAAAAGAATTATAACCTCCAAAATCTTGTTAAGTTTTCATTGTTTTTGTGTCATAAATAATACATACAAAACATAACTATGTAGGTGTATATTGTATATAATTTTTCTACAAAAGAAAAAAATTATTACCTTACAAATTTCTACTTAATCCCCAACAAAGTGCAAATATATGCAGATGGTGTTAGCAGAATCTAGGATTTTTTTCTTCTTATATATATATATATATATATATATATATATATATATATATATATATATATATATATATATATATAAATACTAAAATCACCATAATATCAAGGAAATATAATAGTGTCCTACACATACATTTTCAACCAACCAGAACATGACAAATAAGAAGCCCCTGCACACCACCCATGCAATACCAAGCCCTATATAACCACAATCATAAAGTGTGAGCTGTAGCCACTCATACCTCCTCAGCCACCACTCGCATGCCTACCAGTCCTACCTGCTGGGCATGGGTATGGGTGGGGGCACTTGGGATCTGGGTAGGCAGGTTGGCGGCTTTGGCGACTGGGATGCTCGACCGAGGGGCAGCGACAGCCGCTGGCCTACCAATCCGTGAGGGTCCCCGACCACTATATTGCTTGCTGCTGCGTTGTCTGCAATAAAACAAATAAACAAGTAAATAGCTAGATATAAAAAATGAACAGCAAAGAAGAAAAAATACACACAAAAAGGACAAGGACTCGTGTGTATTTGTAAATTTTTCCAGTAATTTGGGTTTTCTTTTTGCTATTGAGATTTCTACACAAAATATCCATTCCAGCCACAAATAACGACTATGCACTGGATAGGTATGATATATGATAATGGTGGTGGTAGTAGTGGTGGTAGTAGTAGTAGTAGTAGTAGTAGTAGTAGTAACAGCAGTAGCAGTAGCAGTAGTAGTACTAAAAGTGGTAGTGGTGGTGGTGTGGTGGTGGTAGTAGTAGTGGTAGTGTGGTAGTAGTAGTAGTAATAGTGGTATTGGTAGTAGTGGTGGTTGTGGTAGTGGTGATGGTGGTAGAAGTAACAGTAGTAATAGAAATATTAACAGTAGTGATAGTAGTAGTAGAAGTAGTAGTAGCAGCAGTAGTAGTAACAGTATTAATAGCAGTAGTAACAGTAATAATGGTAGTATTAACAAGAGAAATAATAGTAGCAACAGTAGCAGAAGTGAAAGTGGTAAAAGTGGAAGTAGTAGCAGTACTAATAGTAATAGTAACAGTAGTAGTAACACCAGCAGGAGCAGCAGTAGTAGTAGTAAGAGTATCAATAGTAGTAGTAAAAGTAGTAGTAGTAAGAGTATTAGTAGTAGTAGTAAGAATAGCAGTAGTGGTAGTAGTAGTAAGAATAGAAGTAGTCAGAGCAGCAGTAGTAAAAACAGATGTAGTAAGAGTAGTACAGCTCATACTACTACTACTAATAATAATAAAATAACAATAATGATAAAAATACCAATGATAATAACTAAACAATAAACAATAATTTCATGATCATCATTAGCTTGTTATTGCTATTTTCAATGTCATTATCAACATGATCACCATTACTACCATGATTATTATACATCACTTACATGTTAATCATTAGCAATAAAAAGGTTAAGACGAAAAAAACACAAATATCAAACAGACACACTATGCATACACAATAAAAAGCATAAACACCCGACATACATTAAGTGTCCTTGAAGTTCAAAACCGACATTCCAGGATCAAATACTTTTATATTATCGGAAGTAATAATGACAGAGTGAAGGTCACACCAATTAAACACAAAGGCATTTTGATAAAGTGTTGCGCACATTTTTGTTGTATATTACAAGTCACATTCATTATATCTCTTAAATAACGAAAAAAACAAATCACAGCATCATAGAGATTCTAGGCCGTGTTGTCACCATTAAGACACGAATGTTCTGTTGCCATTAAAACTCGTTATATGCTTAATCAACAATCAAATGACCGTCCTCACCGGGTGCACATGAGGGCCACTGACTCCACCATTGTTCGGCAAGAGAAAAGACGTTTTACAACACCATAGTTCGTCGCAACGGAGACTGGGTGATCTTGCGTCTGGCTTCTTTTCATCTCGTCGCTTTCTCGAACACACCATACTGACATCGCCACGACACTGCGAAGCCCCCGTAATGCCAACGAAAGTCAACGTCACAGGCGCCGAGAAGCATCACCTTGAGAGCGAGACAGTTGTGCACACGGACGCGGGTGCCACAGCTGGGGCGGGCAATGTTGACGTCGTGGGAACTTCACCTTATTACCATTGTGCTGTCGTTAACTTCGATTTGCGTGCATCCCAAGGCCCGTCGGCAGGCGCATTCCGAGCTAATCTCACACTCCCGACACCACGGGTAATAAGTGTGGCGAGTCTGCCATAACAACACATTATGTGGCTCGCCCGGCGGCCGCCGAGCTCCGCCCGCGCATTGGCCACCCACCCACCCGGGCCTACACTTGGGGGTCACGACTCGACTGGCCGTGGGCCGGAGCTCCCGCTTGAGGGCCAACACAGCTCGCGAGACAGAACCCGGCCGCTCCAGCACCTCCCCTGGGGCTCTCCTCCTCCCGAGACTCGAGTAGCAGCAACAGGTAGGCATCCTCGCACATCAGGCCAGGCATGTCATATTCAGCCGTGACTAAGACTAAGGGACGACGCGACCGCAGTCCACCCGCACGAACCCTGTAAAACCCTCAAACGGGAGCCCGGGGCGGCGAGGGGCGGGGAGGGCGAGGGCTGCGCGGCGAGGAGTCCCAGGATGAGTCATGCTGGACACTGACGCAGCCACATGGAGCGTCCTGCGTTCCCTCCGCGCTCATGTAACAGTGTGACGACCCCGAGAGGAAGCGTCACGCCATCAACTTTTATAGAACTTTCACCCATTTAAAAACGTGAATTCGGCATCTGGAACAATTAGACTTTTCATTGCCTTTCACTGCGCCCCCTGTCACCCACTGAAAGCCCTGCTCTCGCCCTTTCAAAGAGCTGGCGTCGCATTCTTTAGACCCTGCAAATCCCTTAGAGAAGCATCCAGTCACCTTGCCGACAATCCCCGCGCAATCTAGACAGTTAATAAGGAAGCCAACCCCGGGTCCGCCCAAAGCACGAATCCGGAGAGCCAGACCAAAGACCATTCGCTGTGATCGCCGCCGCCGACATGCTGCCAACAAAAACACTTTATGAACAAAAATGTCTCCTCATTTCGCAACAGAGCTCGTCGGCGAGTCTTTCACAACGAGAACAATCGTCAGTATTAACTTTGGAAAGCGAGTTGCTGTCTCTTAAAAGCCACCTGACAACCGTTTGTTTTTCCTGCCGAGATCATACGGAATTCTGCCCGCTATAAACTCGGCGTTTATGAATGTAAAGCGCATCTGCCGCGACAGTCCTGGAAATATAATGCGGGGTATTATAGTTGCAAAATCAGTACGAGTTTCAAATGCAGATGCGAGTGACTTCATAGAACGTTTCTAAACAAAGTCAAGTTTTACATTTAAATTACAAATAAAATAATTCGATGATTCGAATTTCGAAACTGTAAAGAATAGAAAAAAAAATGTCATGGTAAGGCAGCTGACACAAAAGTAATAAAACCTGCACCCAAGTCAGAATAAAGTGATTTTTCATTAATAATCTCTTGACTGACATCTGAACTACATGACCTTCAGAGATGATACCCGGTTACACTGACTATAACAAAACCTTCAAGTAGCAAAGCCCATAAAATTTTACGATGTATAAAATACTCTCGTCGGAAAGGCCCCGTGTGTTTGGTAGAGTAATGCACCTTTGTTTATCGAATCGGGGAAAAGACGCGCCTTCTACGAAATCTCGGCGAAATCGGCACGGCGTCCCTCAAGGAGAATTCCTCCTCTCTCGACTATTTATACCTATGATGAAGTCGCACGCACGCGGGTCGAACCAAACCTCGAGCAGCGGCCACTCCGACGATGTCATTAGCGAAGAAACAGAAATGCAGTACCAACTATGGCACGTCAACGCCACGCAAATCCACCCATCTAAGAGGCGTTGCAATGCCTCGCAACTTGAGGGGGTGCGTGAATCCTCGACGCCATAAAAGGTAATTCAAAAGGGAGCCCCGCTTGTTTTCAGAGGCGCGCGTGCACACCCCGCGGCGGATTACTGGTGAAGACCTCAAACACTTAGCTCCCTTCCGCGGTAATCCGCTCTATTGTAGGTAAACATCTCGAAATAGAAAGGCAAGAGGCGTGCCTTTGGCTTTTGTGCCGCGGATGAGGATCGGGAATACGAGGAAAAAAGCTTGCATTAAACCACACGTCAATCCAAAGGCGCGCATCATTTTGCTGCCATGTTGAATGTCATCATCTTTCCTCACACAAGGATCTCTTATTGTGATTTAGCAACATTTCTCCCTCTATTTACGCGGTCTGGTCTGTCCGAGGAGACGCTGCAGATTTCACTGTGACTGCGTGCTTAAAAAGTCGAAGAACGTTGGGAATAACGCAGTTGCCCTCTCGGAGACGACCCCACGGCGCACCAGAGGGCACCAAGTCTCCCTATATCGCGCATACCCATACTTGACCTTCCCCCTTCTGCCCACTCCTGCCTCCTCTAGACCCTCTTTAAATGAGCCTCATTAAGTAAGGCACCCTCCTTCCACTCCCCTCCCTCCCTTTGCCCAACTTGGCCCCTCTTCCTACCTCGCCCTCTCCCCTTCCCCCCCTCCCCGCGCCCCTTCTTCCGTCTTCGAATTCCCTCCCTCAACGCGCCCTCCACAGGCTATCCCCCTCCTCGACCCTCCCTCCGACCATGCCCTCCCGCGCCGAGCCGCCGACCGCCGCTGCGGACGCTAACTGTAACAAGCGCTTCGGATTTACGACGCCCGCACGCAGTAGCGAGTACGGGTAACTGTGCCACCCGCAAACTCGCTGTTTCCCACCGACTGTTACGTAGGACCACAAGGCACGTGACTCCCCGACACCACAGGTATTTACGGACGCCGTGTGGTAGGCGCCGGGTGCAGGGGGCGGGGCTGCGGGGGAGGAAGGAAGGGCGGCGATGGCCTAGTTCTTGGACCAGGCATATTGTATCCTTGGCCAGGCTCGCGGATCGGTTACTTAGGGTGCTTTTGTTTACATCGTCGTCGTTTTCATTCTCATTCTTTCTGTCTCTTGTTTCGCTTAGTCAGTCAGTCAGGCACTCACACTTACTCTCTCTCCGTTTCTCCTTCCCTCCTTCCCCTCTCCCTCCATTCTTTTCTCCCCTCTTCCTCCCTTCTTTACTCCCCCTTTCCCCCATCCTCCCTCCCCTCTAGAGGACCATGAGGTATTCCAACCCCAGAAGCCCGGCCGATGACACAACACAAGAAACCGAAGTTGAGCAACACCGCAAGAGGAAAAGACGTGTAGGCTCGAGATCCTACCGAAAGACCGACCGCAGACGCGAGAGGCAAGGCGCTCGCGCAGGAATTCCGCTCCGTGCTGGAGTGCGCTGGTTCGAGCTGCGCGTCGGGAAGGAAGGTGTCTAAAAAGGTGTCCGGGAAGGTGTCCGACTGCGCCCCCCCCCCCTCTTCCTCACCGGATGTTCCCCGCGTGCGAAATGACGCGGGTCACTGAGGACGTGACGCTATGTGGCGGCGGCCGAGTGCCATCGCCGCCGCCGCTCCAAAGGTCACCTTCAGCAACAAGAAATAAAGAAGAAAAATAACAACAATGAATAATGAATCGAAAAGGAAGTATAAAAAGCAAACAAACGGAATCGTGTACGTAAACTTTGAGAGAAAACCGAAGGACTTACGGATTGAACATGAATAATAAGCGTTTATTTAGCTGAGTGACTTATCTTGGGGACTGAGCTCTGACGGGAAGCCAGAGGGCACTGAAAGGTAGACGTGACACTCTAAACAGGGGGGGGGTTATAAAGGTATTAGGGGTGAGGGAAGGCTAGGGGAGGGCTCGAAAAGGCGTAGAGGAGGGCCAGAGAGGGGCAGGGGGGAGGGGACGCGAGCACTTCCCATAACAGACCGACGACGACGACGCGGCGGGTTATTTTCACATGGATGGCGACGGCGGCGGCGCTCCCCTCGCCATTAGTCAGGTGCGTCTGCATTCCCTTCCTTCCTTCGCCGCGACGGCCCCGCCGGTCCACCCTCTGCCTCTGTCTAAATCTATGCTTCTCTCTCTCTTTCTTTCTCTCTCTCTCTCTCTCTCTCTCTCTCTCTCTCTTTCTCTATCACTATCTCTCTCTTTCTCTCTTTTTCTCTCTTTTCTCTCTTTCTATCTTTCTCTTTTTCTCTTTTTCTCTTTCTCTCTCTCTTTCTTTCTCTTTTTCTTTCTCTCTCTCTTTCTCTCTCTCTTTCTCTCTCTCTTTCTTTTTCTCTTTCTCTTTCTCTTTCTCTTTCTCTTTCTCTCTCTCTTTCTCTCTCTCTTTCTCTCTCTCTTTCTCTCTCTCTTTCTCTTTCTCTTTCTCTCTCTCTTTCTCTCTTTATATATTTCTCTTTCTCTCTTTATTTACCTCTCTCTCCCTCTCGTTATATATATATATATATATATATATATATATATATATATATATATATATATATATATATATATATATATATATCCCTCTCGTTATCTGTCTCTCTTTCGTTATTCATCTCTCTTGTCGTCTATCTCTTTCTTTCTACATCTCTCTCTTGCTCTCATGTTCTCTAACTCTCCCCCTCTTTTCACTCTTTCTCTCTTCATCTCTTCTTTCTCTTTCTTCTTCCGTTCCTCCCTCCCTCATTCCCACCTTCAACCTACCGCTCTCTCCCTCACCAGTTTTCCTTCTCCACACTGCTTTCCCTTCCCTCCCCCACCCTCCTTACCTTCCCTCCTGCTTTCCCTCCTCTCCCCCACCCTCCTTACCTCCCCTCCTGCTTTCCCTCCCCCAGCTCCCCACCCTCCACCCTCCTCCCAGCCACCCCCCTGCCCTACGCCCCTTATCTCCCTACTTACCTCCCTATTTACCTACACTTGTATTTACCTCCCTTCCATCATGTTTATCCGAACTCATCTCTCGGCGAGCGGCTTCTCCTCTCCCTCCCTCTATCAGCTGGCCCATCACGCCCCGGACATTCCTCTATGTTTACTTCTCGCTCTATCGCGTGTTTTTTTTTCTTTCTTTCTTTCTTTACGCGAGTTTATTCTGCTTAATCTCTCGTTTTTTTTCGTCTCTATTTACGTTTTGTTTTTAGTTCGATCAATGTGGGATTTTTGGGTGACGGAGCGTGACCGAAATTGGTTTCCTTTTCCGGAATGTTTGCGATGTCTGGCGCGGTGCGAATGGAGGAGGGGGGGGGGGGGAAGGGGGTCGAGGGATGGCGTCGGCGGGAAGGAGGACGACGACGATGACGGTGATGATGACGATGATGATGGTGGTGGTGATGGTAATGACGATGGTGGTGATGATGGTGATGTTAGTGGCGATGGTGACGATGGCGATGACAACGACGACAACACAGCCGAGGGCCAGCCCGACGCTGACAGTGACCTTCCCGCCGGCAGTCCCAGCCGTGACAAAAAGCTGCCCGGCGGCGTTCCGCCCCCGCGCCCCCGTCGCCGGAGCGGACAAAGGGCTGAGCCAGGGGGAGGGGGGGAAAGGGGGGCAGCCCTCATCCGCACCGGAAAGTCCAGAGCCACAGGTGAGGCTCGCGCACGGCTCGCGGGGCGGGCGGGCGGGCGCGAGGGCCGGCGCCGACGAAGGTGGAACCGCAAGGGGCCGCGCCGTACCACCGGGGGAGCATCGCCGGTCGCCTCTCGCGGCACGGCAATGCACTCGGTCGGGCGGGGGCGCTCTCTCTTTCTCTTTCTCTTTCTCTTTCTCTTTCTCTTTCTCTTTCTCTCTGTCTCTGTCTCTGTCTCTGTCTCTGTCTCTGTCTCTGTCTCTCTGTATGTTTGCGGATTAACTTTAGCACTCAAAAATACATAAAGACAACAAAAAATATATTTGCATACTCAAACACATACACATAGAATATAAACAAATAACACACACACACACACACACACACACACACACACACACACACACACACACACACACACACACACACACACACACACACCCACACACACGCCAAACCAAAGAACAAAACGCGCAGCGCCCTCCTCTCCCCTCCCTCTCCCCCCTCTGTTGCTCACGCCTCATCCTATGTCTCCGCGCACAGGATACTGCGGCTGGAGGCCCATTAGAACTCCTCGCGTGCAATCCTGACCACCATCCCCCTCTCCCTCCCTCCCTCCCTCTCCTCTCCTCTCCTCTCCTCTCCTCTCTTCTCTCCTCTTCGCTCTTTCCTCTTCTCCTCTCTTTCCTCTCCTCTTCTCTCACCTCTCCTCTTCTCTCACCTCTCCTCTTCTCTCACCTCTCCTCTTCTCTCACCTCTCCTCTTCTCTCACCTCTCCTCTTCTCTCACCTCTCCTCTTCTCTCACCTCTCCTCTTCTCTCCTCTCCTCTCCTCCCCCTTCCCTTCCCCCTCTCTCCTCTCCTCTCCTCTCCTCTCTTCTCTTCTCTCCTCTCCTCCCCCTCTCTCCTCTCCTCTCCTCTCCTCCCCCTCTCTCCTTTCTTCTCCTCCCCCTCTCTCCTTTCCTCTCCTCCCTCTCTCTCCTCTCCTCTCCTCCCCCTCTCTCCTCTCCTCTCCTCCTTCTCTCCCCCTCTCTCCCCTCCTCCCCTTCCCCCTCTCCCCTCCTCTCCTCTCCCCTCTCTCCTCTCCTCCCCCTCTCTCCTCTCCTCTCCTCCCCCTCTCTCCTCTCCTCCCCTCCCCCTCTCTCCTCTCCTCTCCTCTCCTCTATCCTCTCCTCTTCTCTCCCCTCCCCCTCTCTCCTCTCCTCCCCTCCCCCTCTCTCCTCTCCTCCCCTCCCCCTCTCTCCTCCCCTCCCCCTCTCCCCTCCCCTCCTCTCCTCTCCTCTCCTTTCCCCTCCCCTCCCATCCCATCCCCCTCTCCTCCCCCTCCCCAGCACGGCCACAACACTGATAACGTTCACTTCCCCGTAACGTTTGTGGGCTTTTTGCGTCCTCGTAACGTCTCCCGGGCCTGCCACTGCCCTTCCGTTACTTCTGTTATGGCCTACTCCACCACCTCCTCCTCTATTCTTCTCCTCCTTCCTTTTCTCTTTCTCCTACTCCTGCTCCTTTTCCTTTTCTTTCTCTCTCACTTTCTCCTACTTCCTCTCTTTCTCTCTCGCTTTCTCCGACTTCTTCTCTTTCTCTCTCGCTTTCTCCTACTTCTCTTTCTTTTTCGCTTTCTCCTACTCCTCCTCCTCCACCTCCTCGTCCTCACTCCACCGGTAACTCCTTCGATCCTGCCGTCCTGACATCACCGCTATCCTCGTCTGTCCTTCTCCTTGCTTGGCCTTCTCACTGACCCACCGAAGCATTTCCTCGCCTTGCCCACCATCATATTCACGAAAGGAAAAAAAAAACACACACACACACACACAAGCACACGTCCAGCCTTTCAACAATTACCTAATGTTCTCACGGTCTCCACATCGCCAAAGCCACTTTTTTCCCCCCCGCGAGTGACACCGTGTCAGCCCCTCACCGCCACCCACAACAATGCATGGCGCGCACACTGCCGCAGAAGTGTGTCAGCTTCCTACCTGGCCCGTGAGTAAGACCGGACGAGAGAAAATCCCAATCAAATAAGGAGCCAGTGAAAGATGCTGCCATGCGAGAGCGAACTCGACACCGGGTTAATGTGCACGCCCTCAGCTGCTTAACCCCCCCCCCCCCGCCCCCGCCCCCATCCCACCCCCATCTCCCTTTCTTTCTCTTTCTCTTCTCTCCCTTCATTTTCTTTTTCTCTTTCTCTCCATTATCTTTCTTCTTCTCTCTTTCTCTAATTCTTTCTCCCAATTTTTCTCTTTCACTTTCTCCTCCCCTTTCCTTTTTCTCTCTTCTCTCTTTTTTCCTCTTTCCTCTCTCCATCCTCTCTCTCTCTCTCTCACCCTCTCAATCCCCCTTTCCCTCTCTCTCCCTCCCTCCTTCCCTCCTTACCTTTCTCTCTCTCCCTCTCCTTCTCCTTCTCCCTATCTCCCTCTCCTTCTCCCTATCTTCCTCTCCCTCTCCCTCCCTCCTCCCAATCTCCCTCCCTCCTCCACCCTCCCCCTCCCCCTCCCCCTCCCCCTCTCTCCTTCTCCCTCTCTCTTCTCCCTGTTCTCAACTCACCCTCGCCTCACCCACACAGCCTCCTCTGCTCTGCCCGCTTTCCTGCCCCGGTGACACAGCTGGCCCTCGCCACCGCCGCTCGCCCCTGCTCAAGCCAGGCAAGCAGACTCTCTTTCTCTTCTCCTGCTTCGTGTCAGGGAAGACGACGCTCTGTCAGGCGAGGGCATGGAGGGCATTGGCGCTTGGCGACATCGCATGCCCTTCACGTATACATGTATCTTGGGTGTAGTTCTCGTTTCAGGGGATTCATTCGTACATTCATACAAGATACATATTCATATATGTATCTTGGGTATCTTAGTTCTCGTCTCGGAGGATGACAATAGATTTGCATACACTTTATAATCCCCCTCACACATTGGCAGTACTCTTACACTTATAATTCCCTCCTCAAACACTGACCGCACTCTTACACGTTCACTCCCCTTAACAAATTAACAATACTATTACTTATAATTCCCCAACACATTGACAATACTCTTACACGCATAATTCCCCCTCAAACATTGACAGGACTCTTACACTTATGTTCCCCTTTAAAAATTGACAATACTATTGCACACTTATAATTCCCCAACGCATTAACAGCACTCTTACACACTGTTACTCTGTAACAGTACTCTTACACATCTGTAAAAGTACTGTTCTTTCTATCTTCACTGCCGCTAATGGATGAGAATAAAATGCATCACCATATGACTCGGTATCCGGCATTACAAGCCATTTCCGCCACTAGCTACATGACTTAATTACATAATTATTACACAATACACCCAACACCAAATCATACGATGTTTGTGGCGGGTCTGGTCCCACCATCTACCATGCACTCTTCTCGCACCCTTTCCCAGATCTCCTTCCGTACGCGCAGTCACACTCGAGCACTTGCTTCCCGAGTGTGACTCCCCTCCCGCCCCTCGGCGCACCATACAAGGCTCCTCCGTCACGCGGCTTAGCCTTAATCTCGTCCCATGAGTGACACCTGCCACTTGGACCTGTTTCGTGGCGTCCCTCGAGAGCCGCCCGTCACTCAGCCTCATCTTACCTTGCCTCGTCCTCCAAGGGCTCCGGCCGACGACGGGCGATGTGCGGCCGCGGTTGCACCTCGAACAAGGCGCCTCTCACAAGCACTTCCTTCACTCCAGTCACAGAATGTTACTTCACCGAAACCGTCTTGGGTCTTTCGCCATAACTCAACCTCGTTTTTGCGTTTCACAAACACTGCGAGAGGCGGCGGCGGTGCGGGCCGTCTCCACCGCCAATCGCGTCCATTCCGCCTCTAAATTGATCTCGACTTTCACCGCGATTCGCGACACGGAGCGCGCGAGCGACCGAGCGCAGGAGGAGCCCGGAAGCTCCTGGCCGCCCCTCCTCCACGCGCCTCCGACGCCGCCGGACACGACAACCACGCCGCCGCCGCCGCGTGTGCCCTCTCGAACACGCGCCGCCTCCCCCGCGGACACAGCAACACTACCGCCGCCGCAAGACGAGAGTACGTCGAGTGAATCAGCCGGGGGCCCTCTCCCCTCCCCTCCCCTCCCCTCGCCTCCCCCGCGTTCGCCTCTCCCTCTCCCCCCCCCCTCTTCCTTCTTATAAACGTGGCCGCCCACGCTCCACTCCGCGTCATGCCGTCACACAACACGGGCCAAGTACTCTCCACGCGCAGCCATTCGCATTGGGATTGGCGCCCGGATTGGCTAATCGCTCCTTGTCCTCCCGGGAACAAATGACGCCATCAACTTCGGGCTGTCAAGAGGCGCCCGCGCGGGGAAGGGAGAGCGGCCTTTGGGGCTAAGGCGAGAGATAACGTGCTTCGCCCCTTCCGAGCTCTGCAGGATTTCAGGGTAGGATCAGCAGACGAAGCTCACCCGAGGCACACTTTCCCTCTGATCAGCATTTTCTTCTTTATCATTGCAACCTCATTCCGAGGCCTTGAACCCCTGTGGCCCAACATCCTCCTCACTTACAGATTAGCCACTCCTACCCCCCCCCCCTCCTCTCCCCCAATCCCAATCCACGGCAACGTCCCTAGTCCCCTCCCCTCCCCTCCCGCGCGATTCAACCTTAATAATCGCACACGACGCAAAGTGCCACTTCCCTCCCTTCCCCCCCTTCCCCCCCACTTCACACTCCCTCCGAACCCGCACTCCTCGCCCTCGACGTCTCGCCCCCTCTTTTAACCGGACGCGCGCTGCTGTCCCTAGGATCAGGGGGTCGCTCCGTGCCGCCTCCTGGCAGCAACAACGCGCTCCCGACGACGAAGCCGCTGTCCCTAAACTTCCCCCGAGCCTCTCCGAGCTGTCCGACAAGGCAACGCGTCCGGTTAACACATCTGGGACTCTCTTCGCTAATCCGTTTATCCTGGCCGCTACAGAGGGGCGGCCGGACCAGCTGATATGTGTGACTTCCCGAGTTTCCGCAATCGTCCCAGAGGGTGGATGAATCACTTGAGCCAGATTAAACCTCTTAATTCCAATTCTCCGTCCGTTTCTTCTTTTTCTTCTTCTTCTTCTTCTTCTTCTTCTTCTTTTCCCTATTCTTCCTCTTCTTTTCCCTATTCTTCTCAATTTTCTTTTTCTTTATTTCTCTTTTTTTCTATTCTTCTTTTTCTTATCGAGCTCAACATCGTAAACTTAATGCAGACGACCTGAAGGCATCTTACGGACGGCAAACACGTAAATATTTCGACACCATCGCTATGATTCGACCAAAAACACTGCAATTCCCAAGCGACTGAGCTCGTGCGACGCAAAATGTTTCCGTGTGCCGACGCCTCGAACTGACGCGCAAGGAGGAAACAGTGGAAGCTGACGCGACAGAATCTGTTTTTTTTTATACGAACAGAAAATTATTATGGTCCGGTGTACGCCACGGATAATAACTACTACTACTACTACTACTACTACTAATAATAATGATGATAATTATAATAACATCAATATTACTACTAATGATAATAATAATGATAATAATAATAATAATAATAATAATAATAATAATAATAATAAAAACAAAAATCCACCCCTCCCCTTCCCCCTCCTTCTCCTCTTTCCTTCCTGGTGCCGCAGTAAGTTCCTCCTCCTCTTCCTCTTCTTCCTCCTCCTCCTCCTCTTCCTCTTCTTCTTCCTCCTCCTCTTCCTCTTCTTCCCCCTCCTCCCCCCCCCCCGCCCCAGGCACCGGCCGGCCAGCGCCGGCACTTTCTCTCCGCGCGCGCGACCGGTCCCCGCGCCATGGAGACGGAGCCGCCCCCGAGCGAGGCCAAAGCCGGTTCCTGGTCTTTAGGTGTTCATCATTTGCATGTTTTTTTTTTTTTTTTTTTTTTTTTTCATACATTGGTACTTGACCTTCTTTTACTTACTGTTTTCATTTTTTTTCTCTGTCTGTCTGTCTGTCTGTCTGTCTGTCTGTCTGTCTGTCTATCAGTCTCTGTCTGTCTGTCTGTCTGTCTATCTATCTGTCTGTCTGTCTATCTGTCTCTGTCTGTCTGTCTGTCTATCAGTCTCTGTCTGTCTGTCTGTCTGTCTGTCTATCTGTCTGTCTCTCTGTCTGTCTATCTGTCTGGCTGTCTATCTGTCTCTCTGTCTGTCTGTCTGTCTATCTGTCTGGCTGTCTATCTGTCTCTGTCTGTCTGTCTGTCTCTCTGTCTGTCTATCTGTCTCTCTGTCTGGCTGTCTGTCTGTCTATCTATCTGTCTGTCTGTCTATCTGTCTGTCTGTATGTCTCTGTCTGTCGGTCGGTCTGTCTGTCTGTCTATCTGTCTGTCTATCTGTCTCTGTCTGTCTGGCTGTCTATATGTCTGTCTATCTGTCTGTCTGTCTATCTGTCTCTGTCTGTCTATCTGTCTGTCTGTCTGTCTGTCTTTACGTGTCGTATCGTCCGTCTCCTCTCATCTCGTGTCTCTTCTCTTGTGACTTCTCTGTGTGTCGCTTCGTTTCTTCTCCCTTATCTACTTTTTTTCTTATTTTGTTCTTGCCTGTTCCGGCCTTTCGGTATCTATTTTTTTTTTCTTTTTCTTTTTGCTTATTCTGTATCACCTCTTCCTTCTACTTCATTTCTTTTATCTTCTTCTCCCGCTCTTTTCCTCTCCCCTCGTTTCCCCGTCTCTTCTCTTCTCCTACCGGTACTCCCCTTTCTTTCCCTTCCTTATCTTCCCACTTTTTTTCTTCCCTTTCCTGTTCTTCTTCCCTCTACCCCCCTAACCACCATCCCCTCCTCTCCTTTCTCCCATTCCTCTCCTTCCCCTTCTTCCTCCCCTCCCTCTTCTTCCCATACTTCTCCTCCCCTTCTTCCTCCTCCCCTCCTCTCCTTCCCTTCCCCTCCCCCTCCTCTCCCCTCACTTCCCCGCGACGTAAAAGTATTTTAAAAACCGGAAGTCTTCTCGTCGTTTTTTTTCTCCGCGACCAAACCCTGTTGTCGGCGCCCCTCCCCCCCCCCTCCCCCTCACTCACTCCCCTGCGACACTCTGCCCACTAAAAGGAACCGAACCGTAGTGGAGCTGACAGGTAGATTCCGCACTCCACTGCTGTGTCTCATCCCCCGTTTATGTATCACCCCTCCTCCCCTTTCCCTCACTCTCTTCCTCCTCCTCCTCTTCGTCTTCCTCTTGCTCCTCCTCCTCCTCCTCCCTTCTTCTTCTTCTTCTTCTTCTTCTTCTTCTTCTTCTTCTTCTTCTTCTTCTTCTTCTTCTTCTTCTTCTTCTTCTTCTTCTTCTTCTTCTTCTTCCTCTTCCTCTTCCTCTTCCTCTTCCTCTTCCTCTTCCTCTTCCTCTTCCTCTTCCTCTTCCTCTTCTTCTTCTTCTTCTTCTTCTTCTTCTTCTTCTTCTTCTTCCCCTCCTCCCCCTCCCCCTTTCCCTCCTTTTTCTATTAATGTTTCTCCTCCTCCTTCTCCCTTCCCCATCTTCACTACCTTCCTCTTCCTATCCCTTTCTTGCCTCACCTCCTCTCTCTTCTCTTCTCTTCTTTCATTACTTTGTTCTCTCTTCTTCTCACCCCATTTTTATTCTTACCAAATCTCTCCACAATCCACAATGCTTTTCGTTTAACAATTCCTTTCCCTTCTCTTTCTCCGTCCCAATCTCTTTCTCTCTCCCATCCCTTCCTCATCCTTCTTTCTTTCTTCCATCTCCTCCCTTTCCTATTCCTCATTTCTTCCTCTCCTCCACTCTCCCTCTCTTCCCAATACTTCCCTCCTCCTCCCTTCCATCCACTCGCCATCCGCCTTAATTCTTCTATCTCTACATCCATTCCCACCTTGCTTTTCCTTTCCCTCAATCCCCTCCCCATCCCTAACCCTTCTTTCCCCTCCATTGTACGAGACTTACACAGACAGTAGACAGACCAGAATATAAAGGGTCCAATCATTAGTGTCACATGATATAAAACAAATAAGTAGCGCAATAAATGTTACTAGTTCCACCATCGATTTTTTAAAAGTACAACTTTAATTACAAAAAAAAATCCCTACCCAACTGTTTACTCACAAAAAAATGTAAAAATGTAAAAAAATATACATCAAATTCCAGATACAGAAACCCATTACACACCAAAAACAGAACCCCACTGATACCCATTACAGACCAAATCTAGAAACCCAGTGGTATTTATTGCACACCATAAACAGAAACGCAGTGATACCCATTACATACCATATAGGGCAATAGAATGATACCAATTACATACCCTAAACAGAAACAGTGATACCAACTACAAATCAATTATGGAAACCTACCACACATCAAATATAGAAACCAAGTGTACCCATTTCAAACCATACACAGAATTCATTGACACCATTTACATTACCAACTACAATTATCCATCACACACCAGATATAGAAACCAGTAATACTCATTACACGCTAAGCAAAGAAACCTAACCATACCCACTACATAACAAATACAGAAACCAAGTAATATCCATTATATTAGAAATATTGTGATACTCCTTTCATAGAGAAACACAGGAATACCCATTACACACCAAACATAAACACCAATATGCGAAGAAAATAAATGGGTACTCACGTGCTGGTGGGCATTCCTGAGCTAATGCACTCCGCCAGAATGTTTTCACTCTCAGAGTCTGAATGTGTGCTTGAGCGGGTCTGCGAGTGCTCCCGGGACCGGGTCTCGACTTCATCATCTTTCTTGTCCTTAGGCTCATCCTCACCGAGCACCTCAGACTCTAGCTGCTCATGTTTCTGTGGGTGAAGGTATATATATTCTGGGTGTGAGAAAAAGAACTTGGAAAGTGTGCACAGATTCAAATGCTGATACAAAAGCCATAACTATAATTCAAAATCTGTTTCAGTAATTCTTTTTAACTTGGCTGAATATTAAAAAGTAGTACAGGTAATTACAGCAGTTATACCTGTGTGTGGAATCTTGGAATGTTGGAGCAAGGGATCTGGAGCCCTCTCTGCGACCCCCGTGAAGCCGCTCTGGATCCTTCACTCGCGGTGTTCTCACTGCTGTCCTTGCCATCACCTCGAAGACGGTCCTTGAACAAAACAAGTAAAGAGAGTTATTTCACTGGAAAAAAAAGTGAAAAGATTACTCTTTTGTGCTACTTAAATGAAGCCAAAGTCAGGTTCACTTAAAAAATCTCCCCTAACTACTCCAGCTTCTTGTCAACTCACCCTGGGAACCACATCCACAGTGAGGGGGAGCTCATCATCAATGGTGAGCGAGGAGAGCGAAGTGGCGCGAGAGAATTCTACGGGAGTGCCCTCCTCCACCCAGGCTTTGGGAGCCTCACTGAACACACCGGTGCTTGTTCTTGGCTCTGCTGGTGGGCAGACAGGTTAAGATCAATACTGGCTTAGATTATGTAAGCAATCACACATGCATACATATTTGCCTATGAATAAAAAAAAAGAAGGCAAATGGACTGTAAAAGATCTTTTATCTATATCTCCCTAAAACAACCAAATATTGCAAGAAATATCTGATGAGTATACAAATCACTATTATCATCACATATATGCAAAAGCCTGAACACCTCTCAAGTATTTGCGAAGAGTATTCCCTTGCGGCCAACCTCATACACTTCACTGAACCTTCCCAAGAATGCAGTGCAGATCTACAGTTAATAAGGTCAACAAAAAACACAAACCAAGCCATTCCTTACTATGAGTGGGGGGTGGCTTAAATGGTTGGGATGGTGGGCGAGACCGTTTGGGGCTAGGAGGAACAGTCTGACTAGGGGAGTCTGGCAGATCACTTGGAGATATGGCACCACTGGTAAACCGACTGTCACAAAAAAAAGAGAGAGATAGGACGGTCACATTCTGAAAGCACGGTACACAGGCTGAAGGTGTAGTAGGTAAAAAAGTCTTGTTTTCTTTTTCTTCTTCTTACACAAAATTACTTTCATTAGTAGAACTATGTAAGCAAAAGGATTGGTATCATTATTATTTGATTAGGCAAACTACAACAAAAATGTAATAACTTGGGTACTTTCAAGTAAACCTTCTTTTATTTCACTCATCCTTAGTCCATCACATATAACAAAAAACTAAACTAGAAATGACGAAATACATTCTCATACAGATTCGTGTGCTCATCACAAGTGTTAATCAAACTCAAATTCATTATCTAAGGACCAACACAAAAGCAACAAGACAATACCTGAAGTCTGAGACCACAGAGCTGCGATCGTCATGGATGGACTGGACCTCAAAGCTGCTCAGTGAGGAGACTGATGTGGCTCGCGAGAACATAAGTGGTGTTTCCTCATAGTGCACACTCTTGCCTGGAGGGGTCAGAAAGGGGCTCTCAGTTATAGAGTCAATTTGAAGCTCGTGGGAAAGACAAAAGATAGAGTTGTAATCATTTCCAATATATCACAGAACCATGATTTTTATAGATTTTTATATATAACAGTTACAATAACCAAAAAGAAAAGAAAAGAGTTAAAATTCAACAAACCAAATAAAAATGATATATATGAAAGATAAAGTAAAAAAAATACTACTTGCAACTTTACCTTCAGGTCTGTCCAGCTGCTGAGAGGAAGGAGTGTGACTTCCATCCCTGGTTGTATCTGCTTGTTCGGCCTCCCTCCTCGGCTCTTGCAGTCTCCCCTTCTTCTCCTGACTTACAACTTCAGGCTTCTGTTCTCCATCTTCAGACAGGTCGCCCATCAGACCATCCCTGAGGAATAACAACTGATGAGAATCCAATCCACTATATTACGGTGTTGCTGGACATATTTCTGCTCATGCCTTTCCATGAGAAAGAAATCTCCCTCGTTTTCCCTTTTCTTACCTGTCATTATTGGCATTGATCTCTCCACTTGTTAAGGAAGAAACGGATGAGAACCTTGAGAGGCACACTGGGGTCCCTTCAACACAGTAGGTGATGGGCTTGTCAGGTGTCATCATGCCCGAACTGAGACCACTCTTGACAGGCAGGCCAGTCTGAGAGGGAAGGGGCTCCAGTGTGTCCCGCGCATCATCGGAGTCCTCAATGTTCTCGAGGTCATCTACCTTCAGGTCCTTTTCCTTCTTCTAAAAGGAAGGAGATATCGTTGGGAAAAATTAGTGGTGGAAATAGTGTTCTAAAATGATGCTTTGTGGAAACATTGCTCTTATGACTCATAAAAGCCCATTTCAAATAACAGATGCTACTATTTTCTAAATATATAAATCATTCATCAAAATATTTATAATCCCATTTTTTTTTTATTACACAAAGTAATCCCCTAAATTTACTCCAAGATCATTTTCCTTGACTTCAATCATTGTCTCTAACACAAACAACATCCTTTCTAAAAAGTTTCCCAAATTCTCATTCCAGCTCACCTCTTCACCAGGAGACACGGACTTCTCCCTCTCGATCTCTTCCTTGATGGCTGGCTCACGGAGGTCAGTCATGGATGTTGCAGTGGAAAAGTTGTAGGGGGTCTCGTAGGGCGTGCCCTCAGTGCAGTAAGTCTTGACAGAATCATCGTGAACAGAAGGCTCGAAGAACTGAGATGGGGTTTCTTGCGGGGCTTTTGGAGGGCGCCGGTACAAGGCAGCTTCGTCGCTGTCGCGTTCCTCGGAGTACCTGTCAGGAAAGGAGGCTTATTAGACGTGCCTGGCGTTTGCTTTTCCCCCCTCCCCACTCTTTGTTAGCCTGGTTATTTGCACTACACACTGACGATTCTGATTAAATATCATTTCAATTCATCTGCATCAAAATCTGGAAATACTTATATATATATATTTGTATGTCACGGATGTAAAATCAATGCAAACTAATAATACACAAGCAGACATCTCAAAGGTACTGAAATGCACTCCTCAAGTAAAAAGTGCACTTGTTAGCTGATAATCACTCCTCTTACACATGAGATCTATCAGAAATGAATTAATCAATGACATTTTAATACAAAGCCAAACTACACAACTTATTGCCTATTAAAATAATGCTCAGAAAAAGTACAGTCTTTAAAAAACAATACTATCTTCCAATGCTCTATAACTTTCAAGTCTTACAAAAAGAAAGGACATCTGAAAATTACGACAAAAATTATCTCTGAACTAGCACTATATGTCATACATATATTAATGTAAACATTTCAGTAAATATAAATATTCATACACCTAGTAGTGTGTAAGAGGGAGTAAGAGTAAATATGTGAGTGAGAGTACCAGTGAGAATGAGAGAGAGAGAGAGAGAGAGAGAGAGAGAGAGAGAGAGAGAGAGAGAGAGAAAGAGAAAGAGAAAGAGAAAGAGAAAGAGAAAGAGAGAGAGAGAGAGAGAGAGAGAGAGAGAGAGAGAGAGAGAGAGAGAGAGAGAGAGAGAGAGAGAGAGAGAGAGAGAGAAAGAGAGAATAAAAGAGAGAAAATAAGAGAGAGAAAATAAGAGAGAGAGAGACTAACACATATTCTGAAAGACACAAACACACAGCCATGCACACACACACACACACACACACACACACACACACACACACACACACACACACACACACACACAACCACACAACCACACAACCACACAACCACACAACCACACAACCACACAACCACACAGCCATACACACACATACACAAAGCCATGCACACACACACACACACACACGCACACACACACACACACACACACACACACACACACACACACACACACACACACACACACACACACACACACACACACACACACACACACACACACACACACACACAAAGATTGAGGGTCAATACTGGTACAAAAAATTGCTTGATTCATAAGAGATTGTTTTTTTCTGGCGTCTACAAGTTTAATTTCCAAATTCATTAACATTCTTTAGACAGACTGTTTCTTGTCATTTTAGCATTTCTTTTTGGTCTTTCCCACACTGACTCCAATTCTAATCCTTAGATCTTAGAAAATAATTAAATAATTCCAATATAAGATCCAAGACAAGTATTTTTGCTTTTACTTGTACTGAGTCCAAGTATTTCATCACAACCTTCAAACATAAGCACACTTTGTACAGTCACTCTAAACTGTACATCACACAATAAAATTAGTGTCTCATTATTCCAATATGTTAGAAATATCACTATCATTTCAAGCCAAAAAAAAAAGTGCAATCATCACTAGTCACTGTACATCCCAAACACAAAATCATCCCTGAGTAAAAAAAAATCCTAAAATCTGTTACCTATGAGAAACTCAACTTTAAAAAAAGAAAAGAAAATACCATCACCTCTGAGTTACATAAGCACTCCAATGCATATTACAAAATATGTAAATCTGTAGCTAATTCAAGATCTAGCACATAAGCCACTGATGGGTAAAAGCATCGTCTACAGTATCAGAACCTTGCAGTAGTTACAAACCACTGAATATCAAGTATCACTGTCAACAACATCAATCTATGTTTAGTTGCTGTTCCTCCTTGTACCGGTCCCTCGCACCGCTACTGGTCGGCATCTGGCAGCTCGACCAAGACTAGAGCCTGGTCCAATACCAGACTGTACCAAGATTATTTGTAAGGTACAATATTAGTCTGGCATCAAAGTGGAACCAGTCCAGCATTATCTAAATCCTCCATTAAGGTATTGCTTTCCATGCCCAAATAATGCAATATGATAGCAAACAAAATGAACTGGACCATGATCCATCTAAGTACAGTGGAACCTCTTTATAGTGTCATACATGGACCAATAGAGATTGTAAGCACTAAATTACCTCAAATTATTACATGAGACTGAGGAATAAAACACCTGCAATGTTACTTTCAACATCCTGCCATCATGCAGAGATAGTCTCTTCACTGCCACTAAAGCAGAGGATATACAATAACCAACCTTGAAGGGCTGGAGTTGCCAAGGTTTGACACTGAACAAAGGGTCGTCTGATCCTGGCAGACTATGATCATTCAAAGAAGCAACACGACAACAACAGTGATTTGGGAAAATATCCAGAAGACACACAGCTGACTAGACACCAAATGAAATGCTCTAGTGGGCCTAGTTCTTTGCAAAAAACATTTATATATATTAAGTTATACCTAGCATTGAGCCTGGTCGTAAAAAAAAGGATTTAAAAGTCATGAAAAGCTATCAAAAATAAAATAAATAAAATTAAGAAAAGAAAAGTGAGTCTGCAATCTGCATAACACCACCATTTTCCCAAAACATATTTTCTTCACTTTTGGTGAGGAGCACTATAAAGAAGTTGCACTTTCATAACTATACATTTTAAGTTTTAGAATATATTATGAATTATATACCAATATCAGGGACATAGTCTGTTTAAGTAGCCAAATTAATTATTCACATTCTGGAGAGAGAATCTTAACTTGTGCGAATTTCACACATGGTTTACTCACCTCAGGCTGAAGTTAGTTGGCTGGTCTAAATCCGTTTCAGTGTAACCTGTGAAATCCTCTTGTTCTCTGTCTGCTTCTTTATGGGTTTCTGTCTTCCTTGTTTCTCTTCTTTCTCCCACATAATTGTCAATCTGAGGTTCTGGTCGCTCTGCTGTTTTAGACATATTTGCAATACTTTCATTAGTAGATGTTTTTGAAGCTATTCTAGCATTATATTTCAAACTATAGTTAAGTGGTTCTTTTTGCGACTCATTCTCAATGTTGACTTCAGCAAGATTTCTACTAAAGTTAACATATTTACTGTAGATGTTATAATGGGCCTCATTATGGGGCTGTTGTCCATTGGCAAAGTTCCTTCCACTTCCAGTTCTTTCTTCATCGCTTGTGCTTGATGATCGCCGACGGGTTGCCGTTGGACTGTATGGTGGTTGAGGACCTTGTCCACGGAATGCTCCATTTCTGGGAATGCTCCCACTGCTCCCTGTGGAGTCAGGGAACTGCCCTGAATCCCCTGGCTGATGGCTATAAATATCTTTCATGTTACGAACTCGAGAAGCAAAAATCTCATCAGCACTTCCATTGAACTCCTGGGAGTCTAAGTGTCTCTGTAATTCATCTTGACTCATCCTTGCAATGTCTGGGAGACCATGGGATGGAGGAGCCATGGACCTAAGTGATAGATCAAGGGGTCTGCCATCCAAGGGCCTTCCTCCATTCTCCACAAGGGGCTCACGGCCAGCTTGGTGACGCATCAACAACTGCCGCATTCGGTCATGGGAATTGTCAGAATGGGTTGAAGAGATCGAGTCCCTGCTCTCAGATCGTAGGACATTATTATACTGTGCCCCTAGGGAGTGGAACATTGGCCGTGCCCCTGGGTAATATTGTGGACCATCACCAGGCTGTCCATAAAAATGAGGATCGCTGCCTTGTGGATGAGTTGGTGAAGCTCTGGGTGAGGTTTCAATGTTGTCACAGGTCTCTGAGAGGGAGGGATCCAGTTCCTGTTCTAAGGCTTTCTGCTTTCGAGCCTGTAAGGATGGGAGGCCCATGCCATGACGTGGGTCAGTCAAGGGCATTCCCTCTGGTCTTGCTTGTAGCAAATTCTTCAGTGCCGCACTTGACCCCATTGATATCATCTTGTGTTTTGAATTAATGAGTGATCGTAACATAGGAACAGCACCAAGCTCCCACAATGTGCGCTGATCCTGTGAACACCTGGCTGAAAGGTTCCATAATGTTCCACAGGCATTGCTCACAACTGTTAAGCTTGGTGAACGTAGCTGACCTAAAAGTATGCTTAGAGTATTATGTTCTCTCAGCACCTGCCTGAAATGGGCAAAAATAACAACAATCATTATTATTAAACTTTCACTTTTTCAACTCCTGAAAGATTCATCCACACTAATTATTTCAGTACTCTATGATGAATTCTTTTTTTTTCTAAATACTGAAAACTAATCAAATACAACACTGATTATCTTTTCTCTGAATCTAACAGAATCTTTCTAAAACAAAGATCCTAACTGAAAATGAACTCAGATGCTGAACATACATACCTGAGATCTTCTCTGACAGCAATATGACTAGAAATATTCCTGAGTATTCCTCCTCCGTTCTCCACAATTGCTAGAGTCTTAGACTGAGACTTGTAGGTAAGAGTACTGCAGATAAATGCTAATGCTCCATCCACAGCACATATTTCAGCCTGCAAGGCAAACCCTTCCTTCTATTACATATGTTGAAGCACTACAAAGATAAATGACCCTACCAGTTAAGGTGTAATTTTGATCTTTGCTTTTGTGCCACCACATGCAATGTCAACATTTTTATCAATATAATCAATTTCATGAGCAGCAATCAAAAGCAATTTGCAAGCCAATACCCTAACTGCAAATTTGCCAGAAAGGAGAGAACCTACCTTGTTAATGCTGCAGTGAGCAGACAAGTTCCAGACAGCTGAGAGAATGACCTTCAAAGTAGACTCCTTACGAGCACTGAGAGCTGCCTGCATCAAAATTGAGACTGCTCCTACATCACGGAGGCTTGCTTTGCTTCCCCCATCTGCTCTCCATGATAGGTTACGGAGCACACTTGCTGTAACCTGTAAAAAGGAAAGTTCCCTGACATATGAAACATAAATGAAAAATGAAAAATAACTTTTGTTAGACTCTGTGCTACTGATACCTATAGTATTAATTCTACCAAATCTTTACCTTCTGTGAGGTTTGATGTTAGATGATCATCTTCCATTTGTTCCTATTAAGAGCATCCTCTAAATAAACAGAAAAAAAGTAAATGGAATAAATAATGATGTAGGAAGGCCCACCTGTCTCAGATCCTCACTTGGTGAATGCAGCTGTGACACAAGTGCTCGCAGGAATGACCGGAAGGAACACAACAAAGCCTTGTTGGTTCCATCACCAAAAGTTAAGTTTGTTAAGGCCATTCCTGCATATCTGCAAGAGACAATGACAGACTTATCATATCATTCTCCTTTATGAATAGGTGACATTAAACATCAATTCATGACCCATGATCATCATATATAAAAAAAAAATCTAAACCCACCTTCTCAATGTGATGCAGTACTGATCAGATGTAGTAGAGCCATGGCCATCGTGGTCCCTTCTTATGAGCTCAGCGATGGCATGCAGGCCCCCGAGTGAGCACATGGCATGCCGGTGGTCCTCATCAAATGAGAGCTTCATGAGCGCAGCCATTGCAGGACAAGGGTGCCGGTCCATGTCATCTTCCAGCAGGGGACCACGGCCAGCACTTGTGCGCTCCAGACGCTCATACAAGTAGTCTGAGTAATCCCGAATCTGCTCTAGGAGTCTCAGTACCCTAGAATATACAGAAAATTTGTTTAATAGGAAAAATATAGAAAACATGTCTTGATATATTGTTGCTTCTTTATCAAGCACAGATATCTGTAAATATATATTCTGATTAGTTGGTTCCCCTACAGTATGTGTTCTTTTAAATTGTAGATGTCTGCATCAAATGACACAAGTTATACTTTTAATCCATTTTTACATTGCAATGATACAAGGATCCCAAAACAGAACATTTTCAACATATCAGCTACTATTACTATGTTCATTTCCTTCAAAAGAGTCTGTCCTTACCTAGCTTCCCTTCGTCCCCGCTTGTCATCTGGATGAGAATGAACGATGTTGTGAAGGGCTTGTGCTGCTCTTAGCCGTGTCTCTCTTGTGGGTGGAACATCTCCATCACATCCATGCAACAGCTAATTGGGGAGAAGATTTTGATCAGTCATGGACAATTTATTCATCTTAATTAATTTCTGAGACATAAATATAATACAAACAAGATCCACTACCAAGAAATACTGGTAATATGTGGTGATGTATCTTTGCCTTATTTCCTAATCTTAAACCAGAACACAATGTGACTTCTGGAGAAAAAACACTTCAGTCCTATAACAATGTCTAAAACACACCAATTCCAATACCTGTATAAGTAAGGGTAGACATCCAGACTGCCTCATGGCCACACACGAGTCAGGGGAGGAGGACATGGCCAGAAGAGTACGGCTCATGTCATCTCTGTCACTCGAGGAGAACATGGACAAAAGGCCATAGACCATTTCAACCTGTTGTGTAACATGGGAAATAATGGTAACTAGTGCAATGAATCACTATTTCCACTGCTTGCCGCACATTTTAAAATCCTGTCATAATGGTTTCTAGATAACACACACAAAAAACAATGTTACAATAATCAATGTTTTCAAGGCACAAGAGGAAGATTTCACAAACTTTACATTTCCTCAAATATATTTTTACTAAAATTCACAACTGCATTTCCAGCCACCATATAATCTAAAAAGATTCATCCATACTCATTAAACAACTTACCATACCAAACTCATCCCATACATGAAACAAATCCTGCATTATTAACATCCAGAAACATTTTCAATCACAATAATAGGCTAGTGATGGACATATGCAAAGCAAACAGATAGGCTTTGCACATTCATACCTTATTTGTAAGAAGCTGCTGCGTGCTCTGCGCTCGTCTATTTGTTACACTAGATGTTGCCATAATGCCAGGCACCTCCTGCAAAATTTTCATGAATATATATAAGCCTGAGATTGGTCACTATAGCTGCAGTGGATTTTCTGTTCATAAGTATAGAATCTCAGCTACTACATATCAAGCATCTTTTGCTATTACATAATATATCTTATTTTATCTACCATCTAAGATACAAAAATAGCTTTTAAAATATGACTTTAAATACACTGCTACTAAGCATTCAGCAAGAAAAAAAAGAAAAGAAAAAGAAAAGACAAATACAAAGACAATCATTCCCTCCCATATAAATCCACACATAAACATTCACAAAAAAGGCTTCCCCATATACCTGATTATTATTCTTGAAGGGCATGCCCATGGATGCAGGGCTCGAGTGCCATAGTGCCTTCTCAAATGGCCACGTCCCCCTCAGGACTGCCTCAATGGCTGGTGGCATTTTCCCTGTAGGGATCTGGTGAGGTTGGAACAGCTTCTCACGAGCGCATTCAGCCTTGTCGGCATCCTGTTGGCCTGCAGCAGCTGTCCTGCCCTTGCCCTGACTACCCCCATCTGCTGAGTGGAGGGTCAGTGTATCTGACTGCAGTGAGTCCAACTCCCTGATCTCACTGATATCCTCCGTCGTGCCGTCCTCATCGGGAGCCTTATGCAAATGTGCAAAACAAAGTAAGGAACGTTTTCTGGCCATACGTTATATTAGGAAAAAATATGAAAAAACAATGTTTCTTCCCTACATTTATATTCTGTAATTCTCTGCATATGGGAAACCAAGTGTATTCAACATTAAATAGGTAAAAACGTCACAACATTTGCCATTTTCTTTACCATATTTAACAAAGATTTTCCTTCTAACACTGATATAAAATTTTAGGTGAAAGAAATGAATACACATCTTATGGGCAAAAGTTACTTTTTGGTATATTTCAACATTCTCTATTTTTTATTCTATAAAAGATATAGCAAATACTATATGGATCAGAATTCCATTACTCTGCAACATACTGATTATTTTCCATAAAATCACAATCATTACCCTGTGTGAAAGATGATATCAGCACCTAACATTCAACATGTGATATTATTATAGGACAAGACATATATAAAATAATAGTAATAATAATCATAAAATCTCTTCTGTAAACAGCCATCCAAGGCCAGCATCATCTCTTCTCCTCACCTGGTTAGCATTCACAGCATCCATGATGTCTGAAGGGTGTTCAACTGGTGAAGAACTTCTCTGTTGGTCTTGCAAGTGATTCTGGTTGTTCTGGTTATTATGGTTCCTGACGGCGTCCTGCTGCAACCGCTGGATGGTCTTCTCGATTGTGTTGATAGTATGCAGACGGTGATCACGGCGCCGCACCATCATAGCAGGAGTGCCCAGGCGTTGCCCGAGCGCCTCCTGAAGGCGGCACACCTCGCCCTCCAAACGCCATCGCTCACATCCATCCTGAAAAGGAAACAAATGTATGTCAGAGATTTATGCATAGTTAACACGAGAGAACAACACTCTTACACTCTCCATGAACCCATAACCTTTAATCATTATTCAAATTTTAATCTAATTCTATAAATATAATGATAGTAATTCTTCAGTGACACATCTCTTACCAAATTTAAGGAAAGTTATGACCATCTGATACATGAAAAAGCTTGTTACATTACATACAAGGTCTCCCTGCCTCTTGTAATGCTAGATTTCTCTTTCCAGTTCTATATAATTTCAATCAATTGAAAAATTGGATAAAGACATAATCTGTTACAGCATCTTAAGAATATGGTACAAAAATTCACCAAAACATGAAAGACTATGGAATGAGACGCAAAACTCCAAATCAGTCTTTTGTTTATAAAGGATTAAATCAACATTTCAAAGTACAATTTCAGGTTCATAACAAAGTATTATCATAAGGCTCCTGTTTGCAATTTAGTGACTAGATTTCATTCACGTTTACCTTGCATGAAACATTGAACACTAGATTCCCATCAACCTTTCCAAAAAATCTTCAAATGACATAAAATAAAACCACACATAAATTACCGCACAAAGCAATCCAAAAGTCATTAACAAAATAATATACAAAACATAAACCTAAATCTAGATAAAGAATCCAGAAAAAGAACAAAAAACATAAACAAAACAGGTCGCCATTCTTTACAAAAATTCCAAGGTCCTTTTCAGAACTTCCAAGACCTATCCCTCTCCATCCTTAAGAATCCCGAGACCCGAGAGCCCAAATCGCCTGTAGGACACCCAGGCACCGAAGGACACCCAACCCGAAGAAGACCCGAGCCCGAAGGTCCTCGCATGCGGCGGTGCCACCTCCTTCGGCGAGCCTAGAATATTTGTGCCAAACAAAGCCCCGGGAGAGCCAAGGCACCCCCTGCAGGGAGCGCACGGGCCCCGCCCACGTGCCTCGCCCCCGGAGCCTCTTGTTCTGAGGGATTACTGGCATTGTCCTTCCTAAGATTTATATTTATTTGCTTCACCGAAATTAGATTAAAAAAACATTAATATATTATCTAGGCTAAGTCCGCGATCGCATGTCCTGTGAAAGCTTGGTCAAGAGATCAAGAATTTTTTTTTTCTAAAACCATGTTTTAGTAAAGCCTCCCGCTATGTAATCGTAACAAATTTGAGAGAGAGAGAGAGAGAGAGAGAGAGAGAGAGAGAGAGAGAGAGAGAGAGAGAGAGAGAGAGAGACAGAGAGAGAGAGAGAGAGAGAGAGAGAGAGAGAGAGAGAGAGAGAGAGAGAGAGAAAAGCGAGCCAGAACACGGCCATAAGTTCCGTTGTTGCCGAGAGGTGGAGTTTCTGGGAACTCTTTCTATTAAATCGTCTGGCACGGAGACAGACCCGGTGACGTCATAGCACCAGGGTTTGGCGCGCTCTCCCCGAATTTTTTGCGTACTCTCTCTCGTCGCAGTGACCGCTAGCACAACAACGTGACGTCTACAGCCCTCCCCTTTACGAAAAAAATAAACAAAAAGAAAATAAACGAAAGAGGAAGGGACGGAATTAAAGCGTTTCGCCTTTAAGAAAATTGATGCACTCTTGTCAACTTGTTTACAACAGTGATCGCTATTTGTGTCATTCGAGACGTGCTCAAGACATGTGGCAGATCAGCGAGACTATAGATGGAGAAGAATGAACAAAAAAACAAAACAAAACAGACAAAAATAAACAGCAGAGGAAAATTAATAATCATGTGAACTATTACTATCAATAATACTAAATATGTGAACGAATCACAGCTAAAACAACGAGATTTTGCTGTCCTTGTTAGTGCCTGAGGCTTGGAGGGAATACGAACTGCAAGAGAACATCAGCTGTGGAACTGGAGGTTCTCTTCGATTTCCGCGAGGGCATTGGTATGGATTTTGCTCAGATATCTCGTGTGTGTGTGTGTGTGTGTGTGTGTGTGTGTGTGTGTGTGTGTGTGTGTGTGTGTGTGTGTGTGTGTGTGTGTGTGTGTGTGTGTGTGTGTGTGTGTGTGTGTGTGTGTGTATGTGTATGTGTATGTGTATGTGTATGTGTATGTGTATGTGTATGTGTATATGTGTATGTGTATATATGTGTGTATATATGTATGTATATGTGTATATATATGTGTATATATGTGCATGTATATATGTGCATGTATATATATATATATATATATATATATATATATATATATATATATATATATATACATACCCACACGCACGAGCCGAAGGGAACCTGCAATCTGGTTCAAGTACTGTTTCCCGGCGATAAAGTCCCATCCCTGTCTGCCGAAGCGGGACCGACGTCAGGTTAATTCTGTTTTCCCGTTCGTAAATTCCGCTTCTCGTCACTTCCTCGGAGGTATTTTTAAAACAATGCTTTTTTTCCCCCGCCCTTATATATATGATAACCACAAATTAAAGGGTCGACGGAGCCGCAGTTGAACGTTTTACGGTCCTAACCTTGACGGGGTAACTTGGCTCCGTGCGCGCAGGGTATCAAAAACAAGAAGAAAAAAACATCATCATCAACAACAACAATAATGGTAATAATAATAACATTAATAGTAAAAATAAAACAAATATGAGAGAGAGAGAGAGAGAGAGAGAGAGAGAGAGAGAGAGAGAGAGAGAGAGAGAGAGAGAGAGAGAGAGAGAGAGAGAGAGAGAGAGAGAGAGAGAGACAGAGAGACAGAGAGAGAGAAAAAGAGGAAAAGAAAAAAGAAAAAGAGAAAGATAGATAGATAAAGAGCAATGGGCGACAGGCACACCAACAAAAAAAAATGAAAGACAGCTTTATCACGCCCCCCGCCCGCCGCCGCCCCGAGCCAAGTGACAAAAGAGAAGCGTAATTCCTTCGACCGGCGACTCGGACACGGACGCCAGATAACACAACATTTATAAATAATCCTCGAGTCTATAAAAGAAGATCTGACACCGAATAAATAGAGATGGGAGGGGCTGGTGGTGGAGGTGATGGAGATGATAGTGATGATGGAGATGATGTTGGTGGTGAAGGTGATAGTGAGGGTGAGGGTGATGGTGGTGGTGGTGGTGGTGGTGGTGGAGATGGAGATGATGTTGGTGGTGAAGGTGATAGTGAGGGTGATGGTGGTGGTGGTGGTGGTGGTGGTGGAGATGGAGATGATGTTGGTGGTGAAGGTGATAGTGAGGATGATGATGATGATGATGATGATGATGATGATGATGATGATGATGATGATGATGATGATGATGATGATGATGATGATGATGATGATGGTGGTGGTGGTGGTGGTGATGATGAGAATGGTGAATGGCTACAATGACTGACACCAATGCTCATGATAAATCTGCAAACAAGAAAACACTGGCCGATGATGATGCTCTCTTCCAGCCTGGCAGTGACAAGAATTCTGCCAACGACACACCGCGAAAGCAAAGCGTCTCGGGATGGCGACCATGGGATGAAAAATTAAAAAATCAGAACAGAATACAACAAGAGATAAGCCAACGATACCCGCTTAATCAGGTGAAGATAGGCGCGGTGATTGGATTAATTAGCAGGTGTGTTCCCCTCCCCCCTCTTTCAATGTACAGACAATTCCGTATCTAATTTACATAATTAATTTCCAGAAACAACCGTATGTAAGTACCCCTGAATTATACTGGGTTAGTAGAATTTCATTAATGCTTTTGAACTGTCTAATCCCTCGCTTCATATCATGAAACTAATAAAATGTAGTTATCTCCAGGTCACATTTGTTTATTCTAACTATAGGTAATACAGACCATTTTATTCAGGACAATGGCTGTAACATCATCAAGTCAAAATTATATATACATATGCGGGCAAGCACGCACGCACACAATTTCATCTTAAATTAATCGCAATATACACTATAAATAGTCATGACAAAATATTCAGTATGAAGTCCATATTCACAATTTAGAAACGGAGAGGCGCAGCCCTGGCACATGCAAGCACCCCTATGTATATGCGTTCCTGACGACGCCGCTCGTGTCGGTGACATCATGCATGGGCTCTGCGGACTCGTCCGAGCTCTAAGTTGGCACCTGCGCGCATGACGCATCGCAGGGCTCCAGCTGTTACCTGTGGCGTGGGCGGCCGCTGCGTCTTGTCCTCCTCGTCGCTGCTGACCGCCGACGCCAGCGACCCCACGCGGGGCCGGAAGCGCCTGAAGTCCTCGACGGGGTCAGGGCACGAGCAAGCGACCCCCGGCGGGGGCTGGGGGGACTCCAGCACCGGCGGCGGCAGGATCTCCGAGAGCCGCCGCTCGAAGCTCATCCCGAAGGGGAACTCGTCGGGCAGCACGTCGGGATGCTTGTTCCTCTTGAGCGATCGCTTTATCCGCTGCAGGAGGGACGGCCGCGGCTCGGGGTTGACCTGGGCGGGGAGCGAGGCGCGGCGAAAGCGCCGGCGCTGGAGCGCAGTCGCTGTGCCGACCTGGTAAGGAATGGCGGTTCCATGAACTGGACACAGGAGTTGGTCCCCGCGATCCCACGACCGCCGCCCTTGCGACGCCTCCAAGCTCTCCACTTTCTCCTCCAGGGTCATGTCACTCTGAGGCTTCTCGTCCTCCCCCTGGCCGGCCTCCCGAGTCGGAGAGGCTTTGAGATCCACGAACGCCTTGAGGCTGCCCCGGCGGTTCAGGAAGGGCTCCGACGCTCCAAGACGCTTCGCGTACAGGCTTGGAGCTTTCGGCCCCTCGGTGCAAGACGGTGGGCTGTCTCCTCGTCCGCCGAGAGACTGTGGAGTTCCACCGCGCCCTCCTGTAGACTGCGGAGTACCTTCACGCCCTCCAAGAGATTGTGGAGTGCCCTCACGGCCACCAAGAGATTGTGGAGTGCCCTCACGACCTCCCACAGACTGCGGAGTGCACTCACGCCCACCAAGGGATAGTGGAGTGCTCCCACGGCCTCCAAGAGATAACGGAGAGCCCCCGAGCACTACAAATGACTGTTCACTATCCTCACGCTCTAAGCTGGGTGGGGCAAATGGCTCCATACTGCTGTCTAATTCCAAACAAGACAGAGAGGAGCTCTCAAGGTCCACACAAGAATCGGACGGCTGCGGAGTAACATTATACCTAATGCAAGAGGAGCTCAAAGAGCCCTGGTCCGACAAGCGAAGCTCCGAGGCTTCCTGGCTGCTCACGAAGGTTTCCGATTCCGATCGGACTTCCGTGTCCGTCTCGGGATCGAGGGGGACGTAGAGGCCACGGCGGCGAACGTTGTGCCGCTGGCCCGCCGGCGAGTGGGTGACCTTCGCTTGCTCCTGGTTGACAATATCCAGCAGCCGGTGTATAATTTTTACGTCTTTTGTTGCTGTTGGTTCTGCTGGTTCTCTGGGTGCCTCGCAGGGGCCCGAGTCATCATCACAGGAGGAGGCGTTATGGTAGATGGGTAAGCTCACCGAGACCGAGCTCGTCATCTGCAAATTGTCCTCACTGACCACCACCATCAGAGGCTTGTTTATGGTGAGAGTGTGCGTGCCTCGTAAACCACTGCTTCTGTCGCTCGCACTCGTGACGGGCGGGCGGGTCTCTTCGGGTATGGTGGAGGAACTGCTTCTGCGGGTATATGACAACACCGGTGGAACCCTCCTGACCTCCTCCCAGGACCCGCGCCTCCCCAGGCGCTCCACGCTGCCCTCCTTCATCAGATGGAGATCCTGCTGAAAGCCACTGTTGCTGACTAAAGAATCGTCCGTCGTGGTCGCCGCAGAGCGCGACTTTTTCCGCTTCCTTTTGCTCGAGGGCCGTCGCCTCCCCGACGCCTGGGCCGAGTCCTGACCTGGGGTAACAGCGGGTTGTCTGGCTGTTTTCTCCAGCGGATCCGGCCAGCACTGTCCGTCGCTGGGACGCCTTCTTGGGCCTAGGGCCGGGTCCTGCCACGGGGGCGCCACCGGACGCAGGAATTCGGGCGTGCTCTCCCGAAAGGAACTTTTTTCGTGTATGCTAGAAGGAAACGCCTCTCCTCGCGCGCCCACGTTATCGAGCTCGTACTCGTTTTCCCTTCCCTCCGAGATGGGCGGCTCGATGACGAAGTTGACCTGCTCGTACGTGTGGCCGGCGAGGCTGCTGTTCATGCTGGACACGCTCAGCTGGTCGCCCTGGACCGGCCGCGGCACGGGCGGCGCCGCCCTCGGAGGGAAGGGCACGACGCGCTCCATGACGGGCGACCAGCCGCCCGCCGCCTCCGCCTCGCCGCCTCCAACGGCCACGCCGCCGCGCCGGCTCGACTGCGTCAGCGGAGGCACCGGGAGCACGGGGTTGGCGGCCTCCACGTGGCGGAGGGGCGGCCAGAACCACGGCAGGGGAGGCGACGCGGGCGTCCGAGCCACGGCCGGGGAGGTGGGCGGCACGTCCCTCGAGGGCGAGCCCCCGGAGTGCCTGCTCAAGCGCTTGTCCCGCGGCATGACCAGCTTGAGCAGCAGCGACGCCCCGGGGATGCCCACGGAGATGTCTCGCCGCGGCGGCTCCTCGTGCGGCCTGTGCTCCGCGCCGTGCGCCCCCGAGCCGTCGTGGCTCCTGTAGGATCCCCGGCGGTTGTCCGGGGGCGGCGCGCACTTGTGGAGGTCCGTGTGCGACCCCGGCGGCGTTTGCGTGGCGGCGCTGCTGCGCTGCGTGGTCCGCCCCCGCAGCCTCCTCAGCGTGCTGCCCTCCGAGCCCGTGCTCCGGCCGGAGCTGTGGCGCTTCACGCTCGAGCTCTTGCCGACGCCGGCCCGCCGCTCCTTCTTGTCGGGGGGCGCGTCGCCCACCCCGTGGCGGCTCTTCCTCGCGCCCTCCTGCGGCTGGCGCTTGTCTATGATGACCACCTCCTTCGTGGGCGCGCTGTCTGCGGCGTCCGGCTGCGGGTGGAGCCGCCCTGCGCCCTCGGCCGGGGACGAAGCCTCTCTCCCCTGCGCCGTCCTGCTCGCGTCTTCGCGGCCTTCTCCCGCGCCCACGCTGCCTCTCGAGGGCGTGTCCGCGGGCGCCGTGGCCGTCGCGTCTTCAGCGCAGCTTTTGGAATCCTTGAATATCCTTACGTTCCCGTTGGCGTCCTTCTTGCTCCTGCCCGCCCGAGACTCCTTCTTCCTGATGGGGACGTGGCTGTGGCCGGGGTCCGCCCTGCGACGACCAGCGTCGGCGTCCCCCGCGGGCGTGGCGGGGAGCCTCCCCTGCGGCTCCGCCTCCGTGTTCCGCAGCAGCAGCCACTCGCGCGCCACCACGGCGCGGCCCTCCGCCTCGCCCTTGGCCGGCGGCGCCCGCACCTCGCCGAAGATGTCTCCGATGGCGTCGTCGCCGCCCGCCGCCGCGTCGCGCTTCTTCTTGGCGGCCTTGCGCTTGTTCCTGCCCTTGCCGCTGCCGCTGGAGTCGGGGCGGCTGGAGGCCTTGTCCGGCTTGCGCAGGGGCGTGGCGGCCTCCTGGCGGTGGATCATGGCCTGCACGCTCAGCATGGCGCCGGGCTCAGCGCTCGCTCTCCTCTTGCTCGGGGAACATCACAACACCACTTCACACTATATCTATGTTCATACTTTACAAAACTTAACAATCTCTTTTCAGGTACTTCGCGTGACGATTAAAACAAATTCTTACAAAACACTATAAAAATATTGTTCATCTGTACAAAGGAGAGAGATCCTGTATAATTACGAAGACTTTCCTGTGAGCTCAAGATAAGATCCTTGCGTAAAACCCACGCCCACTGCAACAGCCGTCCCACATCCTGATCCACATCCCTCATCCCGATACCACAAAAAATAAATCCACACGTTCAAGCTGCTCCTGGCCACGCGACAAGGACGCCGTTCCTGCCCAGCGTCCCTGCCAGCAAGACGACGTCAGTGCAAAAGGGGAATCAAGGAAACGCCAGAAATGTAAGCGAAGACATACCGAAGAAAAGGTGTTCGCTAAACTCAGAACATCAACAGGCAGAAATGCAGATAAGCCCCCCCCTCTCCCCCCACAGCTGGCACTCAACCCGTGCGGAGGGCGTGACCCGACTGGCCTCGCCCTCGGAAAACAGAGCCTAAAAGTCCCTCCCGAGCGGCTGTCCCCGCTCGGCCAGCGCCTCGCCCCCGCCGCCTCCGAAGGGACGATCCCTCACGGGTTCAAAGACGCGATACCAGGCATCGGGTGTCTCCGCCACCGCACGCCGCCCGCACGACATCACGCCGCAAACCGCACGCATTATATTGTATTCATCGCTGCCAACTTTTCGTATAAAAAACAATACAGGCGATCTTCTCTACCTCAATTACAGCCAAGCCTCCTCCTCGTTCTTTCTTTCCTCGCACTGCTTTTACTCATCTCTTCTTTCCTGCGCTCTCCCTCCTCCTCCTCCTCCTCCTCCTCCCCTTCTCGCATTTCCAGCGTCCTCTCCCCCAGCAGACACACAACCCCCCCCCCCCTGGGCTGCCGAAGCTCCGAGGCCATGTTAGCGAGGCCCAAACTCCGCCGGCCAGCAGGTCAGACCCTTCTTTGTGCTGCCCTGCGGTCCCTCCCGCTCGCCTGCCTCCTTGGCCGCAGGATGGCAAGCACATACGGTCTGGCGGGGCTCATGTTCGCCACTTCCCTTATCCGTCTTCCGGCTCTCAACATTTTTCGTCTGTTTATACTCCCCTCAAATTATTTATTTTTGCTTCCTGTTCTTCGTGCGGTTCTCTCGCCTCCTTTGCGCCTCTCGCCTTTCGTAGGATCGAGACTTCCTTCTTCCTTTACGTAACCCTCTCCTTTCTTTCCCGTTTCGACCGAAATTAGAGTCAATATCCACAAGGTATTCATCCCGTGGCATCAACGCCTCGACGGGAGAGGGATCCTGACGCCCGCCTTACAACCCTCTCTTATAACAACTGGAACACTTGTTACGCGAGACCAACTTGCCCACAATAAGTTTGGCCGTAATTAGAGGATTTGTAACCGATGTTGTTCAAAATTGCAGCTCCGAACAGTGCATAAAAAGGGTCCCGCACGGGTAACTGCACACCCTTCCGCACTCCCTCAGAAACCCGCTCATCGCCCACGGAAGGAACGGACCCT
>NC_091572.1:175000-177500 GCF_042767895.1 Penaeus vannamei
CGAGCGGAGCAGAGAGAAACAGCGAGCGCCTTTTCACGGCGGAACAGGACACGTCAGAGGCAGCCACAACAAGGTGCGTCTGGGGCGCGGCATACACACACAGCACAGACAAGGTAAGACGGAAGGTACCATACACACAAGGCAGGTCCTTCTTCCTCTTCTCCTCCCTCTTCCTCTCCCTCTCTGTCTCCCTATCACCCTTTCCCCCTCCCTCTCCTCCTCTCCTCCTCCCTCCCTCTCGCTCTAGATTTATTCACTCCTGATAATGTTCCGTTTTTCCTTCGATCTTCATTTCGTAATCTCTCCACCTCCAGTACCACGCACAAGAGTTACGTCGGGGGTACCATACACGCAAGGTAAGTAGAAAAGTACCATACACGCAAGGTAAGTAGAAAAGTACCATACACGCAAGGTAAGTAGAAAAGTACCATACACGCAAGGTAAGTAGAAAAGTACCATACACGCAAGGCAGGCCAGAGGGGCATCTCTCCCACCACACCCACAAGGTACCCCGGAGAACACCACCCACACACACAAGGCCCGTCAAAAGCCTCATACACACACCTCCGGGATAAACACGCGAGGGATGCCAAATCCTCCGCTCGAGGGGCCAAAAAGCTGATTTCCCGGGCCAGGCGGCGCGCGCTCTTCCTCGCTCTCCCTCTCTCTTTCTTTTCTCGTCTTTTTTTAAGAGACTTTTGGCCAAACATCTCTTAAAATAGAGGAGATCAAAGAACATGATTTGTTTGAGGTTCAGGCTATCTTGTCTCTCTCTCTCGCTATTTCTTCTGCTTGTTTCCTTCCCTCTTTCATATATCTTTTTTTCTCTCTCCATCTTCCTTTCCCTCTCCACCCACTCCACCCACCCCTCTCTCTCTCTCTCTCCCATTCACCCCTTCTCCACCTCATTTCTCTTGCCTCCCTTTTAACTACGAGAGTTATGGCGACGGGCCCTCATACTCCGAGGCGAGGCTGAAGGTCGGAACAGAGACGAGGGACAAGGTCAGCGCACGAAAGGACAGAAGGTCAGCGCACGACAGGACAAGGTCAGCGCACGGAAGGACAGAAGGTCAGCGCACGACAGGACAAGGTCAGCGCACGGAAGGACAGCAGGTCAGCGCACGAAAGGTCACAAGGTCGGCGCACGAAAGGACAGAAGGTCAGCGCACGAAAGGAGTCCAGCCTGGCATCGTGCGACCCTGGCCGAGGGCGGAAAGCAGAACGAAAGATAGACCTCGGTAACATAATTGAAAAAGAAGGATCACGGTCGGTAATAGAATAAAACCAGCAAAAAAACCGCAACGAAAACTAGAACACACGAAGATAGAAAGACAATCAATCCACATAAGTAAAACAAACAACCAAATCTAAGTAGACAGATGCACTTGACACTCCAACACACGAATACGACATACTAATTGAACACAAATAAAACAAATGCCAAATATGAATAGACAGATACTCTCGACAGTCCGACACAAGCGGGGACGACCGAGCAGCGACGGACGAGGCTCTCGGTCTGTCCCCTCGGCGGCCCTGCCAGAAGCTAATCAGACTCCCCGAACTCGCATGGATCGGGTTTAGTGATCGATCGTCAGTGCCGAGGGAGAGAGCGAGAGCTAAGGCTCGAAAGAGGAGGGAGAAAGGAGAGGAGAGAAGGCGGGAAGGAGAAAGGAGGGCAAGAAGAAGAAGAAGAAACAAAAAAAAACTTGCATCTCTTTTTCTTCTCGTAAACAAAATCATCTTATGCCCCTCAATCTTCCTAGTTGATCTTCCTAATCCCACCCAGTTCTTTCTAACTACCCCTCCCCCCCCCACGCCCACGCCCTCGGCCTTGCAAAAAAGGACAGCTCGCACCCGCGTCTGTCAGCAGCCAAGGCCGAGTGTCAGGCGCGACAAGTCCCGCGACGGCCTGCAACACTATCTACTAAACGCTCGAATCATGCAATCCTGGTCTGCGATGCGCGATCCTCTCTTGCGCAATTGGTCTCTGTACTCGAGGGCAGGACGACCCCTCCTCGCGCGCACACGCGGCGAGGCACGGCCGGCCCGCGCGCGCATGGAAGCGCCCGCTCCGCCTCCCGCGTTAATATCCTGAAACTCGAGCTGCGCCTCGCTCGGGGATCGCGTAACGCTTCGCACTCGTCGCTCCGGCCCTGATGAAGCGTCCGATTGAGGGCGACGTCGGGATCCGGGGAGCGCCCAAGAGGCCTCGCCAGGTGAGTCCACTCGTCCGGAGGCGGCGGTGAGGGCCGTCTCTGAAAGCGCCCTTTGGCGTCGGCCACTTCAGACGCTCCGGAACAACTCCCCGGCCCCCTCGCGCCATCGCTGGGCTCCTGCCCTTAAATCCCCGCCGCGGGCAGCCTTGGCCACTGACAATGACCCTCCTCATGCCCGGACGCCCTGACTCACCCTGGCATCCTCCACGCCTCCCTCCCCTCCCCCCTCCCGCCCCCTCTCCCCTCTTCCGTGCACAGAGCGGGGACTAACGAGTTATCAC
>NC_091572.1:185000-190000 GCF_042767895.1 Penaeus vannamei
GAGAGAGAGAGAGAGAGAGAGAAAACAGAAAGAGAAAAAAGACAGAAAGAGAAAAAAGACAGAAAGACAAAACACAAAGAAAGAAAAAAAAAAGAAAGAGAAAGAGAGAGAGAAAAGCGACTACACGCGGAGTCGCCCTGGCCCAAAGGGTGAGAGCAAGGGTGAGGGTGAGGGCGAGGGTGGTTGACATGAGGCAGCGTCCCACTCATCACCTCGCAGCTCATCATCATGATCCTGGCACCCTCCCCTGGCACCCTCCCCCTGGCACCCCCCCCCCTGGCACCCTCCCCCTGGCACCCTGTCCACCTCGCCACCCTCAAGTCGCCTCAACGTGACCATCATGTTCTTGGTCCTTTCCGAAGCCCTGTTCTCCTGTTGTCTCTCTCCCTCTCCCTCGCCCTTCCCCCTCACCCCCTCCCCCCCCCACGCACCCTCAGTCCCTCCCCTCGCCCGCACTCGACCAGGAGCAGATCCCTCACCATCACACAATACCGGCGCAATACACATCCACCCCATTCTCATCGGTCCTCGAGCTTAACACCATAAGTTACGTGGGGTTCTTCTACCTGCATGCGATCGACTCTCCTCCGTCTAATCACCTCGGAAGCCTTTCTGATGTATGCAAATCCGAGTCACATCACGTCGACAGTGACTCCAATCGTTCGCACTCTGCATGCCGCATCACATAGCGTCACCATCACCTTCCTTGTGTCACGCCCGTCGGACACTTAGAGCACTTTTCCTCAACTCGAGGAAGAGGAATGCACATCAACATCCCCCCCCCCCCTCCGAGATTTCCGCGTTCTGAAATCCATTTTTTTTTTGGGGGGGGGGGACCAAAAAAAACACTCCAATCCCTTTTTTTCTCTTTCTCTCTTTTTTTTTCCTTCGCACAATTCTCATTTTTCCTTCTTCCTTCACTGGCCTTTCCCTCCCTCGCGCCGCCCTCTCCTTTTCCCCGACGTGAAACAGGGGGGAGGGGGGGGGGCGGCCGCGTGAGGACCACCGCCACGGCACACAACACGCACTTGTACACCGACGCCAGAGCCAGCGCGCCCGGCACCCTCCAGCACCACCGGGTATTCCGCTACTACTGACTCACTCGCTCGCTCGCTCGCTCACTCCCTCCCGCTCGCTCCCTCGCTCGCCCGCTCGCACCGCCACCGCTGCCACCTACCCCCCCCCCCCCCCCGCCTTCACCCGCTAAAACTGTCCTCCTCACCCCACAGACAGCTCCATACACCAACACTTATACGCATATGCACACACATGCACACGTACGCACGCATCTACACCTACACGCACGCCCGCCCGCACCGTGACGTCACCCTCGCCCACGGCCTCGCTGTCGAACGGCCTCGTCCCCGCCCTCGGCAGAAGCGAAGTACTGCCGCAAAACAGGTATGCTTGCCGTGATGAATTCTGGCACCCGACACTTGGCGTAGCGCGCGGAGAGGCCCTCCCCTCCCCTCCCGCCCCCTCTTCCTCCCCCTCCTTACACCCTCTCCTCCTCCTCTACCTCCTCTTCTTTTTCCTCTTCCTCCATCCTCCTTCCTAGTTCCACTTTACTCCACTTTTCTCCTCGTTTGTCCTTCCTCCTTCCTTCCTCCTCCTCCTCCTCCTCCTCCTCCTCCTCCTCCTCCTCCTCCTCCTCCTCCTCCTCCTCCTCCTCCTCCTCCTCCTCCTCCTCCTCCTCCTCCTCCTCTCCGCGGCCTGGCACTTGTTGAGTTCGTCTCACAGGCTTTCGTCCCGTCTCGCTCAACGTCCCCCATAGAGGCGCGCTTTCCCCGCCCGCCAGCGGCACTCCTCGCCAGCCCGCGACGAGCCATGCCCAGCGGACCAGTGCCACAGCAAGCCCGCCGCCGCCCATTCACTCCAAACCCCAGAGAGCCATGCGGGAGAGTTTACGAATCCGCCTTTGAATCGAGGGCCCACTGGGCGGCCCGCACTCGGATTTCCATAAAGCAGCAACGCGCGCAGGGGAGCGCGAGGGACGCGGCGCCCCGCAGGGAGGCAGAGGACGGTACTCTCGTCTGGGTGCACGGGCGGCGGCGGCGCGCGGGCGTAGTAACGCCCATGGCAGCCCAGGTGCCACCGTGCCTCAGTCGCGAGTCTTATTCCAGCTGCCGCGGCTCATTCACCTTTTTTATTTACACCTTCTCACTCTTTTTCTTTCTCCCTCTCTCTCCCTCCCTCACGCCCTGACTCTGACTCTTTGACTCTCTCTCTCTCTCTCTCTCTCTCTCTCTCTCTCTCTCTCTCTCTCTCTCTCTCTCTCTCTCTCTCTCTCTCTCTCTCTCTCTCTCTCTCTCTCCTTCCTTCCTTAGGTGCCACCTTGTCTCCCTCGGCCGCCTCCCCTCCCCCTCTTCCTGCTCAAACATTCCTCGCTCTCGACGGCCGCTGCCAAAACTCCTTTCGCAGCTCCCCCGCAGCTTCCCCAAAATGCCAGGGCCTTTTCGGTGTAACTCGCGTCCCTTGTCACCTGGCAGACGGGACGTCAAAACACCAGTCGAACGGGACAATCCAGCGGCCATAAACAGCAAAGCCAAACGGGACAATCCAGCCACGGACAACGGCAGGATTAGCGAACGGCGAAGAATAATAAGCAAGAGATTAAAGGATAAACGGAAAATGATGAATCCTGCGGTGCCAAGCGGGGGGCGGGACGGAACGCCATACAAGGACGGTCTGGCTGACACCCGCGGCCCTTGAGGGTATGACGGAGCAGCCAGGGCGACCGACGCTTCGCCCTGGCCGCCGCCACCAGGCCACTGCACGCGCCCGTAACTCCGCCTAATCTATATACACTACGTACCTCAACACTCTATTGCGAGGAGGGAAGAGGTGAGGGCGGGGGAGGGGGGGAGGGGGAGGTGAGGGCGGGGGAGGTGAGGGTCGGGGAGGGGGAAGTGAGGGTGGGGGGAGGAGGGAGGTGACGGGGGCGGGGAGGGGGAGGAGGTAGGGAGAGGAGGCGCAGAGAGAGAGAGATGAAGGAGGCAGAGAGTGAGATGAAGGACACGGAGAGAAAGAACGAGAGAGGGAAGCAAAAGCAGTAAAAGAGGAGAATGGCAAATGAACAAAGAAGGATGGAAAGAAAAAGTCGCGGACAGACAGAATAAAGATTCAAGGTCGACGAAGAGAGAGAGAGAGAGAGAGAGAGAGAGAGAGAGAGAGAGAGAGAGAGAGAGAGAGAGAGAGAGAGAGAGAGAGAGAGAGAGTGACAGTGAGAGTGAGTGTGAGAGTGAGAGTGAGAGAGTGAGAGAAACAGAGACAGAGAGAAAGTCAGAGAGAGACACAGAGAGGGAGTGTGAGAGAAACAGAGAAAGAGAGAAAGACAGAAACAAAGACAAACAAACAAACAAACAAACAGACACACAGACCGCCAGAGGGAAAATCGGAGGCCAAGGGGGGGAGGGGGGGGGTGAAATCCGGCCAGCATGAAATCGCCAGAGAAATCCGGAGCGTCCGCGTCGGAGGTGAAGTTAAGGTAAACATCCCATCGAGGCGTGAGTCACAGAGGCCCCGCGATCGCCCTCAGCCCACGAGACACGACGCAGGCCGGGCTTTCGAGGAGGAGGAGGAGGAGGGAGCGCAGGAAGGAGGAAGAAGAGAAGGAGGAGGAGGAGAGGGAGGGGGAACGCAGGAAGGAGGAGGAGGAAGAAGAAGAGAAGGAGGAGGAGGAGGAAAAGGAGGAGGAGGGGTAGGAAGAGGAGGAGGAGGAGGAAGAGGTCGAAGTGGAGGAGAAGGAGGAGGTGGAGGAGGAGGAGGAGGAAAGGAGTAGATGGGGGGGGAAGGAGGAGGGAGGAGGAAGAAGAAGAAGAAGAAGAAGAAGAGGAAGACGAAGATAGAAGGAGAAGAAGAAGAAGAAGAAGGAGGAGGAGAAGGAGAAGAAGAAGAAGAAGAAGGAGGTGGTTGGTGGTGCTGATAAAGATGGCAATGACGAGCAAGAAGATGATGCTGACGACGAAAGAAAGAGAAGACGAGGAAGAGATGAAAAGGGAAAGAAAAAGAAGACCCAAGACCCAAGACCCAACAGCCCTGAACGCCGCCACGCCGGAAGCCCCGCACTCGCAAAACCCGAGAAACACGCGCGAATCTCCCTTTTCCATCAAAGAAAAAAACAAAAAACGAAGAAAGAAAAAAAAAAGAGAAAAAATCAACTCAGCCTCCCCCTCCCCTCCCCCTCCCCCTTCCCCGCCGCGAACGCCTGTCAAAATAGCCCATCCTGCTAACGTAGGGACATCCTGCCTGTTCAGCATATCCTGCCAGGTTGACGAAATCTTCTCACGATGGACGCCCACGGAGGCACCTCGCTCGCTCGCGCCCTCGCTGACCCTCGCTGACCCAGGCTGACCCACAGACACCTTCCGCCGGATGTGGGAAGACCCGGAGAGACCAGTGAATGTGCAAGAAGGTAAACGATAAGAAAAACAACAATAATAACAAATATAATAACGACAACGTCAGCAATAATGATGATGATTATGATAATAACAGCAATAACAACGATAATAATAATGCGTCACATGAAGGAAGGGAAGTTCAATTTCTCCAGATTTAACTGAAGACGAAGATGAAGAAGTGCAAGAAGAAGATAAAGAAAATGGAGACGATAAAGATAATGAAGAGAAGAAAACGAAAGAGAACAAGAAAACGAAAAAAAAAGAAAAAAGAACGCGAAAGAGAAGAAAGAAGAAATCGTAGACGAAAAACTGACGACTTCAGAAGAGGACAAAGCCAACAAAAACAAAAGCACAAAAACCCGGAACAATGCAAGCGCAAGCACATCCCTCTCCCGCCCCCACCCCACCCCTACGCCTCCCCCACCCCGCCCCTACCCTTACCCCTTCCCCTAACCCCGCCCCTACCCCTCCCCTCTCCCCGCCCCGCCCCGCCCTCATCCCCTCGCCAGCGCCCTCACCACAGACACCTCCCAAGGGCCACTAACAAGGGTGCTTGCGACACAAACGCCCGTCCCCGGAGTGAAGGGTTGCAGGAGG
>NC_091572.1:195000-205000 GCF_042767895.1 Penaeus vannamei
AAAAAAAAAAAAAAAAAAAAAAAAAGTCCATCTGACTCAAGTACCCCCATTCGTTCCATCACAATGCCATGATTGACCCTTGATCAAATAAACGATCCCATATGATATTCTATTGATCAGAATCCCATGTCCCACAAAAAAAAATATATATATATATATATGATATTCTATCTATCAGAATCCTTTGCCTCACCAAAAAAAAAAAAAAAAATAAATAAAAATAAATAAATAAATCGCACGCCATACCCTCTCTATGCACCTGCTTTATCATCTATCTACCTCTCCCCCCCCCCCCCCGACCTCCTTGCCGAGCGATCAAAGGCCTCTCCCAGCGACGCACGGACGCCAAACGCAACATTTGCCTTCGTTATAAAACAGCTGTTACACCTGTCGCCTCCCAAGCGCCCGCCCTCGCTTGGCTTTTGATCCGCGCTACCCCCCCCCCCCACTCCCCCCCCCCACCGCCCGCTCTCGGGGTCCGCCGCCCCCCCGCGCTCGCAGCCACGGCCGCCGGCGCTCGGGAGAGAGAGAGAGCACCCACGGGGATTTTGCGAGGGGGGGGGGGGAGGTTCACGGGGTACGGGTTCTGAGGGAGGGCACTCAGGGAGGTATTTAAGGGTGAGTATCGAGGGAAGGCAAAGGGTATGGAGGGTATGGAGAGAGGTATTTAAGGGTAAGTATCGAGGGAGGGAAGAGAGAGAGGGCAAAAGGGAGGGCAGTGAGGGAGGTATTTAAGGGTGGGTATCGAGGGAAGGCAAAGGGGAAAGCATTGAGAGAGGTATTTAAGGGTGGGTATCGAGGGAAGGCAAAGAGAAAGGGCACTGAGGGAGGTATTTAAGGGTGGGTATCAAGGGAGGGCACAGGGGAGAGTAAAAAGGGAGGGTATTAAAGAAGGTATTTAAGGGCGGGTATCGAGGGAGGGCACAAGGCAGGGTATTTGGGGAGGGTACGAAGGGAGGACAACACGCATCACAAACCTACATAAGAGGTATAGGGAATGGCCTTTCAGAGAACATAAAAAACAAACTAACTTCAAAATACAAACAAACTGAGAAAAAAAAGCCTCAGAAACATCGCAAAAAAAGGGAAAAAACCCGCATTTCCTTCCCTCAGAGAAGACGCACGAAGCAAACGCCGACATGGAAGCCAGTGAGAGAAGAACATAGAAGAACATCTCGATCATCAGCCAGACGCGAGGAGAACATTCGCCGAATTAACTCCTCGAAAAGGTTAATGGCGCCGGAGAGAGAGAGAGAAAAATAAAACAACAACGAATAAACGACTCAAAGAAAAGGTTAATGGCGCCGGAGAGAGAGAAAAAAAACAACAACAATGAATAAACGACTCAAAGATTAAAAGAAAAAAAAAACTCTAATCACCTGATCGAGCTCATGAGAGATCCAATTAGCCAGGTGAGGCAAGCGGGGAGGGAGTTCCGCTCGGGCCGTTCCCTCGCGCCCTTACCTCCCTTTGCCCTAATTCCACCCTTTCCTTAGCGCCATTGCCTCACTTTGCCCTAATTCCACCCTTTCCTTAGCGCCCTTGCCTCACTTTGCCCTAATTCCACCCTTTCCTTAGCGCCATTGCCTCACTTTGCCCTAATTCCACCCTTTCCTTAGCGCCCTTGCCTCACTTTGCCCTAATTCCACCCTTTCCTTAGCGCCATTGCCTCACTTTGCCCTAATTCCACCCTTTCCTTAGAGCCCTTACCTCACTCTGCCCTAATTCCACCCTTTCCTTAGCGCCCTTGCCTCCCTTTGCCCTAATTCCACCCTTTCCTTAGCGCCATTGCCTCACTGCCCTAATTCCACCCTTTCCTTAGCGCCATTGCCTCACTTTGCTCTTAACTCAAGCCCTAATTCCACCCTTTCCTTAGCGTCCTTGCCTCACGTTTACCCTTGCCTCGCGCCCTTGATTTCACATTTCCCTAGAATCCTTCCCTAGCGCCCTCGCCTCGCCCCGGCCCTTCCCTCAGAACCACCCTTTCCCTAGCGCCACCCCGCCCCCGCCCTCCTCAGAACCCTCCCTCACCCATCCTTTCCTCGCGTCCTTGCCCCAGCGTCCTTGCCCCAGCGTCCTTCCCTCGCACTTCTTCTCCTTCGCGCCTTTTCTCCATTCCCTTGCTTCACGTCCTTTCCCGTCTCTCTTCCCTCTGGACATTGCCTCCTGCCTTTCATCACCCCACAACCCATTTCCCTGCCCTCCCTCCCGACCTCGCGCCCATCCTCCCCGCCCTACCCCGCCCTCGCGCCCATCCTCCCCGCCCTACCCCGCCCTCACGCCCATCCTCCCCGCCCTCAGCTCTCCCGGCGCCCATCCTCCCCGCCCTACCCCGCCCTCACGCCCATCCTCCCCGCCCTCAGCTCTCCCGGCGCCCATCCTCCCCGCCCTACCCCGCCCTCACGCCCATCCTCCCCCGCCCTCACGCCCATCCTCCCCGCCCTACCCCGCCCTCGCGCCCATCCTCCCCGCCCTACCCCGCCCTCACGCCCATCCTCCCCCGCCCTCAGCTCTCCCGACGCCCATTTCCCCGCCGATCGGCACATTAGGCGGCTGCCAGGTGCGGGAGGCGGCCGCGCCCTGCCGCGCCCTCCAATCGCTCGCGAAGCCATTTGCCTCTGCGCTTCGCTTTCTCTCTCTCCTCTTCTCTTCTCTTCTAGCTCCTCTTCTTCCAGACGTTTTCCTTTCTTCTTCCACACTTTCCTTTCCTCTTTCAGATCTTTCTTTCCTCTCCTCCTGGTTTCCCTCGACTTTCACTTGGCTAATTCCTTTTACTTTCTTTCATACCTTAATTTTCTTGCACTTAAAAATTTCTCTTTCCTTTCTTCTCTTCCTGGTGCTTTCCTTTTACTTCATACTACTTTTCTTTACTTCCCTTCCATTCCTTTATCCCTTTTTAATCCCTCCCCTTCACTTAATTTCCCTTCCTTTACCTTCCCTTCCCTTAACTCCCTTTCCTTTCCCTTCTTCCCTCCCTTTCTTCCCTTTTCTTCCCTTCCCTTCCACTCCCCTCCTCTCCTCTCCTCCTCCCCTCCCCTTCCCTCCCTCTCCTCATTCCTCCCTCCCCCTCCCCTTCCCTTCCTCTCCCCTTCCCCTCCCTTCCCTTCCTTCCCCTCCTCCCTTCCCTTCCTTCCCCTCCCCTTCAATCTTCTCCCTTTCCTCTCTAATTCAACCTTATCATCCTTCCCTCCCCCCCCACCCCCACCCCCCCAACCCACCACCGCCCTACCAAAGGACACATACACACACAAAAAAAAAAGAAATGGCAAGTACTGGCAATAGAGATAAAGGAGGTGCGAGTGGAAGAGTGGACGAGTGGAGGAGGAGTGGAGAGGTGGGGGGTGGGGGTGGTGGGGGGGGGGGGGGCGAGGCAGGAGCGAGAGCCGACAAAGGGCGCCGGGCAAGTGGGCCGGACAGACTGATGGACGAATGGGAAGATTTCCGACTTACGCCTGAGGGAGGAAGGGGGTGGGGAGGTGGGGGGAGGAGAAGGGAGAAGGCGGAGGTGGGAGGATAAAGGGGGAAGAGGGAGAGGGAGGGAGAGATAGAGAGAGAGAGAGAGAGAGAGAGGGAGGGAGGGAGGGAGAGAGAGAGAGGGAGAGAGAGAGAGAGAGAGGAAGGGAGGAAGGGAGAGAGAGACAGGAGGAGGACACGGATGGAGGAGAGGGAGAGAGAGAGAGAGAGAGAGAGAGAGAGAGAGAGAGAGAGAGAGAGAGAGAGAGCGAGAGAGAGCGAGAGAGAGCGAGAGAGGGCGAGAGAGGGCGAGAGAGGGAGGGAGAGAGGGAGGGAGAGAGGGAGGGAGAGATGGAGAGAAGGGAGAGAGAGAGGGAGAGAGAGAGAGAGAGAGAGAGAGAGAGAGAGAGAGAGAGAGAGAGAGAGAGAGAGAGAGAGAGAGAGAGAGAGAGAGAGAGAGAGAGAGAGAGAGAGAGAGAGAGAGAGGGAGAGAGAGAGAGAGAGAGAGAGAGAGAGAGAGAGAGAGAGAGAGAGAGAGAGAGAGAGAGAGAGAGAGAGAGAGAGAGAGAGAGAGAGAGAGAGAGAGAGAGAGAGAGAGAGAGAGAACAGGCGAAATCAGAGAAGGAAGCAGGGATTTGAAGACGGTAGAAGGGAGGAAGAGGATTGAAAGAGGGAATGGGATGGAGAAAGAAGATCGTTGGGGAGAGAGAGGGGGAGGGGGATTAAGCTCTTGCGAAGAGGGGAAAGGGAGGAAGGGGGAAAAGCTCCCAAAAGCAAGAAAGGGGGAGACAGACGCAAGGGGAAAAACAGCTTCTGATGTGAAGATGCGACGAGTGGATGGGGGGGGGGGGAAGAGGGGAGAGGGGGGGGGGGAATCCCACCACCACAGCTGTGTTTTATGGCTGTTTACGTAACCGGAGAGAGAATCCTTAAAATTGGAGTCGGTGCAAAAAAACATTCATGCATTGGCGAGCATCAACTTGAATTATGCTTTCGGTTATCGCGAGATCCTGTCATGCGATGCTTGGCACTGCTCCCCCACTCCCATCATTTGCATCACAAAAAAAATAAGCAAAACAATCCAAACCTAGCGATGCCTCAACGCCCGGACCTCGTCGGAGTGTGAGAACGACCTTCCTCCTCCTCAAGCGCGAGCACCTCGGCCTTATGCTGGAGAACGACCTTCCTCCTCCTCAAGCGCGAGCACCTCGGCCTTATGCTGGAGAACGACCTTCCTCCTCAAGCGCGAGCATCTCGGCCTTATGCTGGAGAACGACCTTCCTCCTCAAGCGCGAGCACCTCGGCCTTATGCTGGAGAACGACCTTCCTCCTCAAGCGCGAGCACCTCGGCCTTATGCTGGAGAACGACCTTCCTCCTCCTCAAGCGCGAGCACCTCGGCCTTATGCTGGAGAACGACCTTCCTCCTCAAGCGCGAGCACCTCGGCCTTATGCTGGAGAACGACCTTCCTCCTCAAGCGCGAGCACCTCGGAGCGCGAGCACCTCGGCCTTATGCTGGAGAACGACCTTCCTCCTCAAGCGCGAGCACCTCGGCCTTATGCTGGAGAACGACCTTCCTCCTCAAGCGCGAGCACCTCGGCCTTATGCTGGAGAACGACCTTCCTCCTCAAGCGCGAGCACCTCGGCCTTATGCTGGAGAACGACCTTCCTCCTCAAGCGCGAGCATCTCGGCCTTATGCTGGAGAACGACCTTCCTCCTCAAGCGCGAGCACCTCGGCCTTATGCTGGAGAACGACCTTCCTCCTCAAGCGCGAGCACCTCGGCCTTATGCTGGAGAACGACCTTCCTCCTCAAGCGCGAGCACCTCGGCCTTATGCTGGAGAACGACCTTCCTCCTGAAAGCGCGAGCACCTCGGCCTTATGCTGGAGAACGACCTTCCTCCTCAAGCGCGAGCACCTCGGCCTTATGCTGGAGAACGACCTTCCTCCTCAAGCGCGAGCACCTCGGCCTTATGCTGGAGAACGACCTTCCTCCTCAAGCGCGAGCATCTCGGCCTTATGCTGGAGAACGACCTTCCTCCTCAAGCGCGAGCACCTCGGCCTTATGCTGGAGAACGACCTTCCTCCTCAAGCGCGAGCATCTCGGCCTTATGCTGGAGAACGACCTTCCTCCTCAAGCGCGAGCACCTCGGCCTTATGCTGGAGAACGACCTTCCTCCTCAAGCGCGAGCACCTCGGCCTTATGCTGGAGAACGACCTTCCTCCTCCTCAAGCGCGAGCATCTCGGCCTTATGCTGGAGAACGACCTTCCTCCTCAAGCGCGAGCACCTCGGCCTTATGCTGGAGAACGACCTTCCTCCTCAAGCGCGAGCACCTCGGCCTTATGCGTCGCTGGAGGCCGTCCTCCTCTGGAAGCAGACGCCCTTCTGCTTAGCGAGTAGGCCCGCTGAAGAGGCTCTCCTGGCAGTCGCAGATGAGGGGCCAAACAGCACGTTATACACTTCTTTCCTGCCCGAATTTCTCTCTTTCTTCCTTTCTTTCTCCTTTTTCTTTCCCATTCCCTTATTTGCTTCACTTAATCCCATTTCTCTCTATTTTTCAATTATCCTTTCCTTCATGTTCTCTCCTTCCTTCCCTTATTTCTCTATCCCCATCTTTCTTTCTTATATTTATCTATATATGCATCTATGTATCTCTTTACACATTCATTTATCTATTCATTCAAATTTCCATCTACCTACCACCTTCTTCCACTTCCCCCTCCCTTCCCCTCCCTTCGCCCCCCGCCTCCCTTCGCCCCCCCCTCCCCCGCGCCTCTCCTCCTAATGGCCCCCAACGGAATTATGTGATTTGGATCGAATGTCTCCCGCGCGCGAAACCCGAGAGGAAAAGTCCCGTGCCAAGGTGACCCTGTCCGGCCCTGTCTCCCCGCGACCCCTTCCCTTCCCCGTCACCCGTGCCTGTCTGTCCTGACCTGTGACACGCCCACCTGTCGCAAGCTCTCCTCGTACAATCTGTAGAAAAAATTATATATGTTTATTCTTTCAAGACACGCCTACGAAGCTCGACCACGCCCTTTTTGTGGCCTAGTGGTATCGTGGTGACCACGGAATACATGTTATACGACTATAAGGATTTTAAATACAGGGAGCTACGCGGCCCGAGAGAGTGCCACATAAAACCGGACACTGCCTCGCCCTACCCACGCCCATCCCCACCCCGCCCACCACCCTCCGTCTCGGATCACCAGTAGGCGCCAGCTGCTCGTGCGGGGTTCTTCGGGGGTCACTCGGGGTCACGTCCGCCCCCCATTCAAGAAGATCGAGGTGCAGATCCCGGTCTTAGACGCGAATGAAGCAGCGATGGAGAAAGGGGCGTGAAGGGGCGCGAAGGGGCGCGAAGGGGGCGCGGACGGCGGGGCACTCGGGCGGCGAAACACGTCCGTCACCCGAGGGAGGCGAAGCAGGGTGACGCCGCCGCCCTCGCCCCGTAATAAGGTCGTTATCCAGGCCACTTCTGCACGTCAGAGGGCCTGCTGGCGTCACGAGGGTCATCAGCTGGTGGATAAAAGCATAGCGTATCCCCCGTTCGCTATCCCCCTTTTCCTTCTCTTTCCTCCTCCATTCCCTCGGAGATTTTCCTTCTTCTCCTCCTCCCTCCTCTCCCTCTTCTCATCCCTCATGCTTCCTCAAAAATGAACAAAACTTATCTTTACTCGATACCAATCTCCCGCCCAGAACAAAAAACACGAATCTCAAGCCCGGTTTTCAACTAAAACAACAAACGCAGCTGACTTTGCGAGTACATTTTCCCCAGATAAATCCCAGCATTCTTTATCCTCCCCCTCCCTCCCCCCTACTACCCTACCCTCTCTCCCTCTCTCCCTCTTTCATCCCCCTCCTATCCGCCCGCCCGCCCTCCCTGCCTCTATTCTCCCTCCCATCTTCCCTCCCTCCCTCCCTTCCTCTCTTCCTCTCCTTCCCTGCCTCCCTGCGCCCCCCTCTGTGGCCCACACGCCCTCCCTGCCTTCCATTCTCCCTCCCATCTTCCCTCCTTCTCTCCGTCGCTCCCTCCTTCCCCGCCTCCCCTCCCTCCTCCCTCCCTCCCTCCCTCCCTCCCTCCCCCTCCCTCCCTCCCTCCCTCCCTCCCTCCGTCCCTCTCTCTCTCCCTCCCTCCCTCCCTTCCTCCCTCCCCTCTCCCTCTCTCCCTCCTCCGCCCTCCCTCCCTCCCCTCCCCTCGCCTCCCTCCCCTCCCCTCCCAGCTCTCACTTCAGACATAATACGCGGCTGTAAACACATTCCTTAAACGGCAAATCAGCATGTCTCCCGTGGCCCCGCGGGCACCCGGGCACTTCCTCGTTCCCAAAGCAAACACGCCATGTTTACAGTGGCGGGACCTGGACTGATTGATCGAAATCTCTCCCGACGGCGAGCACCCCTTCGATGGCCGTGAAAGCGCCGCCTAAAAAGCCCCTGGGCCGCCGGGCTCCGCTTTCAGGATAGCCGGCTTCTTATCGGCGTCCCTCGTGAAAAGGGACGTCCAATTGAAGCCGCGATACTGATGTCGATCGCCGTGTCCCTTATCGGCCGATCGGGCGCTGGGTCGAGACAATGGCCCTCGACATCCCGGCCCTGTTGCCAGCTTACTCTCACAACATAGCTCTGGCGACGCCTCTTTTTGCTCGGTGTGTGCGTGTGCATGAACATGTGTGTGTGTGCGTATGCGAGTGGGGGTGCATAGCCTGCGCGTGTGTGAGCGGGCGAGCGAGCATCTATATGCATTTTAATGAAGATGCATTTAGACTTTTTTGTTTCTGTACAATGCACGTAGAGACGGAACAGAGACACGCAAGCCCGTAAGCCTAACGCAGGCAAGCTCGGTCAAGCTGACGACTTAAGCCCTCGTGACGTAACTGTCGCGCAAACCTGTCCCCAAAGGTCACTCCGGAATAAAAAATAATATCCCGTCTTCAGTTACAGTGCCATTATACGGGCTGAGTCATCCCCGCATCCTCATTTCTCTCCTGCGCCGCTTCGTCCCGCTGACGTCGCCCCAGTCATCGCTCTCCCTCCCTCTTCTTCTGCTCCTCCTTTTTCTGCCATTCCTCGCGTCTATGATTATCATCAAGGCCGGCACTTCGTCTTCCGAATGGCGAATTAGCCGCGACCTTAAGACCTTTAAATGCCACGCTATTTAAACTGGGCGACGACGACTGGCCCGCCCACGCCCCCCGCCCCCCGCCCCTCACCCGTCCCCCCGAGCGGGCTGTGCGTGGGTCGGCGACGCCGGTTACGACTCGCCCTGTCCCTTGTCTCTTTAGGCGCCCTTAAGCACTTGACCTGCAGGCACCTCTGACCCCGAGGCCCTCGGACGCCCTCGCTGGGCAGCAGCCCACGCCCGCCGCCGCTCTGCCACTGGCTGAGCGGCCGGCGGGGGTGGGCGCAGGGCTCTCTTCTGGCTGTCCCCGCTTGCCTGTCCCTGCTGATCTATATGTATGACTGACTGAATGGCTGACTGAATGACTGACTGACTGACTTACCATTTGACTGACTGTCTGATTTTGGTTGCATGTGTGTTCTCCTGTCTGGCTGCCCCTGTCCTTTGTCTCTGTCTCTGCCACTGTTCACTCTCTCTGCATCCGTCCCTCCCCTCTCCTCGCAACACCTCCCCACTCGCTCTTCCCACCGATTCCCCTACCCACACGCACAGCCTTGCCCCCCACACAGTTCCTGCACATCCCCGCATACCCCCCACACTCCCTCCCCCTCCCCCACACCCTCGCCCTCTCTCCCCCACACCCTCTCCCTCTCTCCCCCACACCCTCGCCCTCTCTCCCCCACACCTTCTCCCTCTCTCCCCCACATCCCTCTCCCTCTCTCCCCCACACCCTTCCCTCTCTCCCCCCACACTCCCTCCCTCTCCCCCACACCCTCTCCCTCTCTCTCCCCCACACCCTACCCTCTCTCCTCTCTCCCCCACATACCTCGCCCTCTCTCCCCCACACCCTACCCTCTCCCTCTCCCCCTCCCCCCCAGGAGAGTCGGGTGCGCGCCCAACAAGCAAAAGTGTGTTCGGCACCCAAGCCCGCCGCGGCGCCCACCACCGGGCAGGCGGGCTAAGGTGTCATCCCACGTGAGTCACTCTCTGCTGCGCGGGATGTGCGCTGTGCCATAATATATCCTCTTCCTGCGAGGTTCCCACGGCGCGCGCACGCACACACGCACAAGCACAGACACAAACATACGCATACACACACACACACACACACACACACACTCGCCCGAGCAGTTTATTATCGTAGCAGCGGCGAGGCAGAAGGGAGAAGGAGAGACAGAGAAACATATTCTTGCGTTACGTGCGCTCGGGTCGGACTCGGAGAAACGCGAAAGATGAGCCTCTCTTTTCTCTCTTCTGCCTTTGTTTCTTTATCTTTTTTTCTCTTTTTTTTTGTTCTCTTACAGCTTTGTCAATTTGCGTCTTTCTCTCATTCTTCCTTCCACTTTCCTGTCTCTTTCTTTATCTTTGCAAATGATTCTCTTTTTATTAAACTCAAAATTCATTTTCATTTCTTTATCTCTCCCCTCCTT